>NC_052152.1:127119041-127272408 GCF_902713615.1 Scyliorhinus canicula | reverse complement strand
TTGTTGGCCTGTCTACATACTGTGTCAGAAAACCCTCCTGCACACACTGCACAAAAACTGACCCATCTATATTTCCAGTCAATATTTGGAAAGTTAAAGTCCCCATAACAACTACCCTGTTACTCTCGCTCCTGTCGAGAATCATCTTTGCAATCCTTTCTCTTCATCTCTGGAACTATTCGGAGGTCTATAGACAACTCCCAACAGGGTGACCTATCCTCTCCTGTTCCTAACCTCGGCCATACTACCTAGTAGACGAGTCCTCAAACGTCCTGTTCTACCGCCGTAATATTTGCCTTGATTAACAATGCCACACACCCACCCCCCCCCCCCCTCTTTACCATCTTCTCTGTTCTTACGAGAACATCTAAATCCTGGAACCTGCAACAACCATTCCTGTCCCTGCTCTACCCATGTCTCCGAAATCGCCACAGCATCGAGATCCCAGGTACCAACCCATGCTGCAAGCTCACCCACCTTATTCCGGATGCAGAGTAGCAGATACCTGGGAACCCCACCACTTGGAGGTTCCTCTCTGACTTGGAAATGTACCGCTTGTTCCTTCACTGTCGCTTGGTCCTAATAGAAATCCCTAATAGCACAGCTGGTGTACCTATACTCATAGACTGCAGTGGTTCAGGAAAGCAGCTCACCACCGCTTTCTCAAGGGCAACTAAGGATGGACAATAAATGATGGCCCAGCCAGTGACACCTACATCTTGTATATGAATTTTAAAACTCCTAACCACACTCAATCCCTCTCCATTCCCATCTATTTCCATACAACGTGCAGAGTTGCACAGGTATTCATAAGCCCAATGGTTCTCTTTGCTAACCTAACAGAGGTGCCCAATGGCACATAACAAATGTGTTCAGCAGGAACAAAGTTATACTGTTTAATGCGTTGGCTAAAAATGGGTCTGTGGCTATTTCTACAATATTGCTGACATTTTGGTTAGGAGGCAGAGCAAGTGAGTGGTTGCTCTCAGTGGTCTGATGATCTGCAATAGGAAGTTCCTTTATTGATGTCTTTCCCACCTTTATTCTTCTATCAAGAAGCACTGAAAATATTAAGTGGAAGTGAGCACACTAAATTTAGATTCCTAATGGATGAAAATATTTGGTTCTGAAAGTCTAGAGATATCTTTAAATTTAGTTTTCCAAATGTCAGGCAGGCACACGACGGGAGCCAACCAACTTAAAAAAGTCTCTTTCACCTAATAGAACTTTAAAAAAATTATCAAGGGGTTTGCTTCATGTTGAAAGAAGGTCACAAAGGTTTAATAGTTCTGCTGTCCAATCCTTGGATACCATTGCCCATGGAATTTGAAAATGGGTATTCTCCATATCAGTGAATGGTGTTCCACTATCGGTCAGCAGACGCTTGGCACACTTTATTTGTCTGCTTTTTAAACAAAGACCTGTTATCGTAAAACAGTATATCACCGCTTAAAATAGCAGGGCAAGGACTGTGGCACACAAGCTTTGAACATTGATTTTAAAAAACGGTAAGACATAGAAGCAGGAACTGGCCATGCTTCCCTCGAGCTTGTTCCACTATCCAAATATGATGGACGAGCTTATATATCAGATCCTCTGTTCTATCCTTTGATTTCTCTTCATGCCCAAAAATCTATCGGTCTCGGGCTTGTTTCAGAGTCTGCTTCTCAGGCTGGTTGATGACTGATGGATCTGCTGGGTCCTAGGGTAATCAAGGTGCAGTCCCTGAAAATAGTTTTAATCACAGCATCATTGAGTTAACACATCTGCAGCCCACCCAGTCTATTTTGCATGCGGGAGACCATTGTGATACAGTGGGAATTGATAGTGGCTATTGTTTTTGATCTTCTCTTTCAACCATGGATCCATGTAGTCTGGAAACTCAAGAGTCTTTAGGTTTTGGCCCATCCTTGAACAATGGCCGTAAGCTCTGGGATCCTGAAAGTCGGATTGAGGGGATGCCTCTAAGATGCACTGGGGAATGAATCAAGTAAGTATTTGCACAATTGCCCAGAAGTGCAAACTTCCTCTGGGCAATTGAGCTATAGTGGGAACCATCTGAAAACGGGATTTCAATCGCAAAACTTGGATGGTCCCAATACGATATAGGAGCAGAATTAGGCCATTCGACCCATCGATTCTCATCCGCAATTCGATCATGGCTGATAGGTTTCTCATCCCCATTCTCCTGCTATCTCCCTGTGACGCCGATCCCCTTATTAATCAAGAACCTAACTATCTCTGTCTTAAAGACACTCAGTGACTTCATAGCCTTCTATGGCAAAGAGTTCCAAAAATTCACCACCCTCTGGCTCAAGAAAATCCTTCTCATCTCGGTTTTAAAGGATCGTCCCTTCAGCCTGAGGTTGTACCCTTGGGTTCAAGTCTTTCCTACTAGTGGAAACATCTTCTCCACGTCCACTCTGAGAGGTTAGGACAGGGTCAATGGGAAGGAGCTGTTCCCCTTGGTTGAGGACTCAATCACAGGGGGACAACATTTTAGGATGAGAGGCAGGAGATTCCGAGGGGATTTGAGAAAAACAATTTTCACTTAGAGGGTGGTGAGAATCTGGAATGCAGTGCCTGGGAAGGTAGCGTAGGCTGGAAACATCACAATCTTTAAAAAGCACTTGGATAAGCATTCAAGGACAAGTGCTGGTAAGTGAGATTAGCACGAGATTAGGGGTAGTTATTGTCGGTGCAGGCTCTATGGGTCGAAGGACCTTTCCTACACTGTACGACTTTATGATTCTAAGATGGGCTGAATGGCCTTTCTCATTGGTAAGTATCTTGTGAGCTACACATTTGCATCATTCCCATTCAAAGGTAACTTGTACTTTATGGGGTGTCACTCACTCCAGGCTTCTTGTTATCTCATCAGTCTTGACCCCTTTGAGTTATGAATTATATAATTGGGGAGATGGTGGCATAGTGATAATGTCACTGGATTAGTAATTCAGATGCCCAGGATATTGGTCTGCGGGCACGGGTTCAAATCCCATCACAGCAGCTGGTATTAAATTCAATTAGTAAAATCTGGAATGGAAAACTAGTCTCAATAATAGTGAGCGTTGATTGTTGCAAAATAAACCTGACCAGGCCTACATGTGACGCCAGACTCCACAAGGAGGTTATTGCAATAGAGAGACCACTTTCCCTGGTGGGAGCCCGCCTCCGTACAGTCGAGTTCTTTTTGCATGGCCTGTCGTCTATGCTGACGGAGTCAGCAGAGAGAGAGGGGGAACAGGAGGGGAGCGCTGCTGAGTCTGGTGCCCGAGCTGAGGCGGTGGAGATGTTTCCAGCTGAGTTTGAGAATTGGGCATCATGTTTCGGCAACCTCTATCTGGAGGCTGGGCAACTTAAATTCAATGGAGCCCATCTAATTCTGCCTTCGGGGTTGGTGTTGTTGTGCCCTTCCAACCACTAGTCCTGTGTTGGCCTGTTCTGGATGTTGATCATGAGGAGTTGCACTGCAGTGAGACGGCACGGTGGAAGCAATTGTGTCTTGTGCTTCGACCATTGGAATCCATGGGTGATCCTGAAGAGTGCTCATTGATCCTGATCCTGCCTTACATTTGCTTTAGGCTTTCTTTGTGCACCAGCGAAGAAGCCTTTATCCTGAGGACTGCCTTGCATATCTGCATTTCAGTTATTATCCTGGATTTTGCTCCCTGTCTGATGTTGCCAGGTTTTTCTGTTTCGAGGGAAGTGAATAATGTGGGTGTGATGACCTGTACCGTTGGTTATCCTGATTTAACAAGTTCATACCATGTTAAGCCAAATGTTGAATGTGGGATTTGTACACAGTCTTTATCCTCATGTTTTTGGGCCTTACATTATCTGTCAATCTTTGTGTTGGAGAGAGGAGGGTGCTTTTTGTCCTCTCCAAGGCGTCTTGCTTAGAAGGAAAATGAGCGGAGACGGAGCAGGGTGAAGGGTGGAGGCCGGAGCAGGGTGAGGGGTAGAGGTTGGAGCAGGGTGAGGAGTAGAGGCCGGAGCAGGGTGAGGGGTGGAAGCCGGAGCAGGGTGAGGGGTGGAGACTGGAGCAGGGTGAGGGGTGGAGGCCGGAGCAGGGTGAGGGGTGGAGGCTGGAGCAGAGTGAGGGGTGGAAGCCGGAGCAGGGTGAGGGGTGGAGGCTGCAGCAGGGTGAGGGATGGAGGCCGCAGCAAGGTGAGGAGTGGAGGCCGGAGCAGGGTGAGGGGTGGAGGCCGGAGCAGGGTGAGGGGTGGAAGCCGGAGCAGGGTGAGGGGTGGAGGCCGGAGCAGGGTGAGGGGTGGAGGCTGCAGCAGGGTGAGGGGTGGAGGCTGGAGCAGGGTGAGGGGTGGAGGCCAGAGCAGGGTGAGGAGTAGAGGCCGGAGCAGGGTGAGGGGTGGAGGCTGCAGCAGAGTGAGGGGTGGAGGCTGGAGCAGGGTGAGGGGTGGAGGCCAGAGCAGGGTGAGGGGTGGAGGCCGGAGCAGGGTGAGGGATGGAGGCGGCAGCAGAGTGAGGGGTGGAGGCCGAAGCAGAGTGAGGGGTGGAGGCCGCAGCAGGGTCAGGGGTGGAGGCTGGAGCAGGCTGAGGGGTGGAGGGTGGAGCAGGGTGAGGGGTGGAGGCTGGTGCAGGGTGAGGGTTGGAGGCCGGAGCAGGGTGAGGGGTGGAGGTTGGAGCAGGGTGAGGGGTGGAGGCTGCAGCAGGGTGAGGGGTGGAGGCTGGAGCAGGCTGAGGGGTGGAGGGTGGAGCAGGGTGAGGGGTGGAGGCTGGTGCAGGGTGAGGGATGGAGGCTGCAACAGGGTGAGGGGTGGAGGCCGGAGCAGGGTGAGGGGTGGAGGCCGGAGCAGGGTGAGGGGTGGAGGGTGCAGCAGGGTGAGGGGTGGAGGCCGGAGCAGGGTGAGGGGTGGAGCCAGAGCAGGGTGAGGGGTGGAGGCCGGAGCAGGGTCAGGGGTGGAGGCTGGAGCAGGGTGAGGGGTGGAGGCCAGAGCAGGGGGAGGGGTGGAGGCCGGGGCAGGGTGAGGGGTGGAGGCTGCAGCAGGGTGAGGGGCGGAGGCAGGAGCAGGGTGAGAGGTGGAGGCTGGAGCAGGGTGAGGGGTGGAGGCCGGAGCAGGGTGAGGGGTGGAGGCCGGAGCAGGGTGAGGGGTGGAGGCCGCAGCAGGGTGAGGGGTGGAGGCCGGAGCAGGGTGAGGGGTGGAAGCCGCAGCAGGGTGAAGGGTGGAGGCTGGAGCAGGGTGAGGGGTGGAAGCCGGAGCAGGGTGAGGGGTGGAAGCCGGAGCAGGGTGAGGGGTAGAGGCTGGAGCAGGGTGAGGGGTGGAGGCTGGAGCAGGGTGAGAGGTGGAGGCTGCAGCAGGGTGAGGGGTAGAGGCCGGAGCAGAGTGAGGGGTGGAAGCCGGAGCAGGGTGAGGGGTGGAAGCCGGAGCAGGGTGAGGGGTGGAGGCCGGGACAGGGTGAGGGGTGGAGGGTGGAGCAGGGTGAGGGGTGGAGGCTGCAGCAGAGTGAGGGGTGGAGGCCGCAGCAGGGTGAGGGGTGGAAGCCGGAGCAGGGTGAGGGGTGGAAGCCGGAGCAGGGTGAGGGGTAGAGGCTGGAGCAGGGTGAGGGGTGGAGGCTGGAGCAGGGTGAGAGGTGGAGGCTGCAGCAGGGTGAGGGGTAGAGGCCGGAGCAGAGTGAGGGGTGGAAGCCGGAGCAGGGTGAGGGGTGGAAGCCGGAGCAGGGTGAGGGGTGGAGGCCGGGACAGGGTGAGGGGTGGAGGGTGGAGCAGGGTGAGGGGTGGAGGGTGGAGCAGGGTGAGGGGTGGAGGCTGGAGCAGGGTGAGGGGTGGAGGCCGGAGCAGGGTGAGGGGTGGAGGCCGCAGCAGGGTGAGGGGTGGAAGCCGGAGCAGGGTGAGGGTGGAGGCTGCAGCAGGGTGAGGGGTGGAGGCTGCAGCAGGGTGAGGGGTGGAGGCTGCAGCAGGGTGAGGGGTGGAGGCCGGAGCAGGGTGAGGGGTGGAAGCCGGAGCAGGGTGAGGGGTGGAGGCCGGAGCAGGGTGAGGGGTGGAGGCCGGGGCAGGGTGAGGGGTGGAGGCCGGAGCAGGGTGAGGGGTGGAGGCTGGAGCAGGGTGAGGGGTGGAGGCTGCAGCAGGGTGAGGGGTGGAGGCTGGAGCAGGGTGAGGGGTGGAGGCCGGAGCAGGGTGAGGGGTGGAGGCCGGGGCAGGGTGAGGGGTGGAGGCCGCAGCAGGGTGAAGGGTGGAGGCTGGAGCAGGGTGAGGGGTGGAAGCCGGAGCAGGGTGAGGGGTGGAAGCCGGAGCAGGGTGAGGGGTAGAGGCTGGAGCAGGGTGAGGGGTGGAGGCTGGAGCAGGGTGAGAGGTGGAGGGTGGAGCAGGGTGAGGGGTGGAGGCTGGAGCAGGGTGAGAGTTGGAGGCTGGAGCAGAGTGAGGGGTGGAGGCTGCAGCAGGGTGAGGGGTGGAGGGTGGAGCAGGGTGAGGGGTGGAGGCTGCAGCAGAGTGAGGGGTGGAGGCCGCAGCAGGGTGAGGGGTGGAAGCCGGAGCAGGGTGAGGGGTGGAAGCCGGAGCAGGGTGAGGGGTAGAGGCCGGTGCAGGGTGAGGGGTGGAGGCTGGAGCAGGGTGAGGGGTGGAGGCTGCAGCAGGGTGAGGGGTGGAGGCCGGAGCAGGGTGAGGGGTGGAGGCTGCAGCAGGGTGAGGGGTGGAGGCCGGAGCAGGGTGAGGGGTGGAGGCCGGAGCAGGGTGAGGGGTGGAGGCTGCAGCAGGGTGAGGGGTGGAGGCTGCAGCAGGGTGAGGGGTGGAAGCCGGAGCAGGGCGAGGGGTGATGGAACCATCAATTCACTAGACACGTGCTTTAAGATACGAACAGTGGTTTTAATCTACTTACAACAGAGCCAGCCTGTTCCACATTGAACTGAACGACTGGCTCTGAGCATTGGTATGTATACAGCAGTCCAGGGGGGAGGAGTCGTGGGCGGAGCCAAGGGTGGAGCCCTGTACAAACTCCTAAGCATTCCCAGCGCTACTCCCCCTAGTGGTCGGGCAACGCAACTGCGCTTATAAATGCATGGTCTCATGTATATACAATACAGTGTGAATTACGGAGTTACATTCACCCCCAATAAAAAAAGTCAAGTCCGGCGGGGATGGTTGTTCATAAATTGAGCCTGTCCGGTGGTAGGACTGTCTGCTGCGATCTGCGGAGCACCGGGGTTGCAGCCTCTTGCGGTGGCTGGACGGGTGTTGTGGGTTGGGGTACGATGGCGGACTCCAGGGAAGATCTCGTCCGAGCTCCATACCCGTTCGACTGGGGACTTAGGGCGCTGGGGGTTAGCCAGTGCGGGCGCGCGTAACAGGTGGAGCGAGCTAGTGGGCTCAGTGGGCTCGGGAGCGCGAGGGGGCGGCTGGGTTGCGCGGAACCGATGCAGCGAGCTAGTGGGCTCGGGAGCCCGAGGGGACGGCTGGGTGGGGTGTAGGGTGAGGGGTGCATCTTGTTGCACGTTTTACTTGAGTGTATTACGCGTTTATTGGAGTGTATTAACACGCCTCCGTTTAAAGGCCGTGTGCTTAACACTACTACAGCTCTGTGTGTGTATTTTCAGCTCGGAGTCGCCAGGTGCCGTATTTAGACACCTCACAAGTATTTCAAGGTCAGGTTCAAAGTAATAAAACTATACACCGATTAGTAAGTTCAAACGATTAATATTTATTATACAAATATAATAAATACGCATGCATACGCTAAAGACTAATACTTATTTCTACTATTAAACGACTAAATACTTATCTAAGTAGGAACCAGCAAGGTCAGGGGACAAGGCCTTTGTTCCTTTCTGGGCTGCACCTTCTGTTCGCTAATAGTCGAATAATGTATAAGCAATGCCGGGTTCACGTAGCGAGCGTCGTTTTGGCACTTACTGAACGATGGCTGGTGCTCAACGGCTGGTGATGGGAGACAGGATCAACGGCTGGAGTCGGAGTCAGGATACAACAGCAGATCTGGGCCGGAGTCAAAACAGCAGTCCAAGCCGGAGCACAAAAACAGACAGAACCATGTGCGGGGTCTACCTTTATAGGTCCCCCAATGTCCGTGCCTCTTCTGAGCGGGCCTTTACCTGCCATGTATCGATTGGGTTATTTCCCAATCGATATCTTACAAATCCCCCAATCTGAGGGTCTCTTCTCGATGGGTGGGGCGGTCTCTAGAGTCTTTTGTGATGGATACTTCTGGTGCCGTTTCGTCTGGGCGTCCACTCAAAGTATCTATTCAAACCCAAATGTTGCTATTGTGTGGGCCCAGATCTGGATTGCCTCATTACTATGCAAAGCGTTTTGCTATTTACACCTTTGGTTGAGATCTTTCACCTGGCCATAAACTAGTTTCGATACGTGCAGAATGCTAATTAGCCTTTGCAGACTGCTTGTCCTGGCTAAGACTGTTTTCTCCCTACAGTCTTAGCAGTTCTCCATTTTGTTAGCCCAGTGTCCATCTTAGGTGGCTACAATCTGTAGTGATAATGGGGATGCTGGACCCGGTAGGTGCAAGGTCCCGGAGGGATAAGGTGTCCTGACGGCTGTTGGGGAACTCGACGAAGGCGTACTGGGGGTTAGAGTGAAGCAGGCGCACCTTCTCAACAAGGGGGTCAGTTTTGTGCCCCCTGACGTGCTTCCTGAGGAGTACGGGGCCTAGTGCCTTCAGCCATGCCGGGAGTGAGACCCCCGTGGTAGTGCCCCTGGAAAAAATGAAGAGCCTCTCGTGAGGGGTCTGATTGGTCGCTGTGCATAAGAGGGACCTAATAGCGTGGGGCGCGTCTGGGAGGACTTCCTGCCAATCGGAGACTTGGAGATTCCTGGACCGGAGGGTCAGTAGGACGGTCTTCCAGACCGTCGCGTTCTCCCTTTCCACCTGCCCGTTCCCCCTGGGGTTGTAGCTGGTAGTCCTGCTCGAGGCAATGCCCTTGTCGAGCAGGTACTGACGCAGCTCGTCGCTCATGAAGGACGAACCCCGGTCGCTGTGTACGTAGCTGGGGAAACCAAACAGGGTGAAGATGCTATGCAGGGCCCTAATGACTGTGTGGGAGGTCATGTCGGGGCACGGAATAGCAAATGGGAAGCGGGAGAACTCATCTATGACGTTTAAGAAGTAAACGTTCCTGTTAGTTGAGGGGAGTGGCCCTTTGAAATCGATCGCGAGGCGTTCAAAGGGCCGAGAAGCCTTGACCAGGTGGGCCCTGTCTGGTCTATAGAAGTGCGGTTTGCACTCCGCACAGATCGGGCAGTCTCTGGTGACGGCTTTTACCTCCTCAGTGGAGAAAGGCAGATTTCGGGCTTTGATGTAGTGGGCTAGCCGGGTAACCCCAGGGTGGCAGAGGACGTTGTGGATGATTTTGAGGCGGTCGATCTGCGCGCTGGCGCACGTCCCGCGGGATAGGGCATTTGGGAGCTTGTTGAGCTTCCCCAGTCGATACTTAATATTGTAGCTATAGGTGGAGAGTTCGATCCTCCACTGCAGGATTTTATCATTTTGAATCTTGCCCCTTTGCGAGTTGTCAAACATGAAGGCGACCGATCTTTGGTCGGTGATGAGGGTGAACCTCCTACCTGCGAGGTAGTGCCTCCAGTGACGAATAGCCTCCACAATGGCTTGTGCTTCTTTTTCGACTGCCGAGTGTCAGAGTTCCGAAGCGGAGAGGGTACGGGAGAAGAATGCGACTGGTCTCCCTGCCTGATTTAAAGTGGCTGCAAGAGCTACCTCTGAGGCGTCGCTCTCAACCTGAAAGGGAGTGGATTCATCCACCACCCGCATGGCCGCTTTGGCGATGTCCTCCTTGATGCAGTTGAAGGCCTGCCTGCCGCACCTCAGCTGACAGGGGAAATAGTGTGGCCTTAAAGAGTGGAGGGCTTTGTCCGCATATTGAGGGACCCACTGGGCGTAGTATGAAAAGAATCCCAAGCACCGTTTGAGGGCCTTGGGACAATGCGAGAGAGGGAGTTCTAAGCATACGGTTTGGGTCGGGACCCAGGACTCCGTTTTCCACGACATAGCCGAGGATGGCTAGTCTGGTCGTGCGGAAAACGCATTTCTCCTTGTTGTACCTGAGGTTCAGTTTCTGAGCCGTCTGGAGAAAACGGTAGAGGTTGGCGTCGTGGTCCTGCTGGTCATAGCCGCAGATGGTAACATTATCCAAGTACGGGAACGTGGCCCGCAGCCCGTACTGGTCCACCATTCGGTCCATTGCTCATTGGAACACTGAAACCCCATTAGTGACGCCGAAGGGAACCCGGAAGAAATGGAAGAGGCAGCCATCGGCCTCGAACGCCGTGTAGTGACGGTCCTCCGGGCGGATTGGGAGCTGGTGGTATGCAGACTTCAGATCCACCGTGGAAAAAATCCGATACTGGGCGATCTGGTTAACCATGTCTGCAATCCTGGGGAGGGGATACACGTCATAGAACAGTACAGCACAGAACAGGCCCTCCGGCCCTCGATGTTGTGCCGAGCAATGATCACCCTACTCAAACCCACGTATCCACCCTATACCCGTAACCCAACAACCCCCCCTTAACCTTACTTTTTTTTAGGACACTACGGGCAATTTAGCATGGCCAATCCACCTAACCCGCACATCTTTGGACTGTGGGAGGAAACCGGAGCACCCGGAGGAAACCCACACACACACGGGGAGGACGTGCAGACTCCGCACAGACAGTGACCCAGCCGGGAATCGAACCTGGGCCCCTCGAGCTGTGAAGCATTTATGCTAACCACCATGCTACCGTGCGTCGAGGAGCGTAAACCTATTAATGGTCTGACTATAGTCTACGACCATGCGGAATTTTTCCCCGGTCTTGACAACCACCACCTGAGCTCTCCAGGGGCTGTTGCTGGCCTCTATAATCCCCTCACTGAGAAGCCTTTGGACCTCCGATCGGATGAACACCCTATCCTGCAGGCTGTACCGCCTGCTACGAGTGGCTACGGGTTTACAGTCCGGGGTGAGGTTGGCAAAGAGAGGAGGGGGGGAGATTTGCAATGTGGCTAGGCTGCAGATAGTGAGTGGGGGTAGGGGTCCGCCGAAACTGAGGGTGAGACTCTTGAGATTACACTGGAAATCAAAGCCTAATAAGAGTGGGGCGCAGAGCTCGGGCAAGACGTAGAGCTGGAATTTGGCATAGCTAGCGCCTTGGATTGTGAGCATCGCGGCGGTGCGCCCTTGGATCTGGACAGAGTGGGAGCCCGAAGCGAGGGAGATAGTTTGCCGTGCGGGGAAAACGGGGAGTGAACAGCGTCTTACCAGATCTGGGTGTATGAAGCTCTCAGTGCTCCCGGAGTCGAAAAGGCACGGCGTGCTGTACCGGTTAATTTGGACCGTCGCCATCGAGTTTCACAGATGCTTCGGGCGCGATTGGTCCAGAGTGACTGCGCTGAGTTGCGGGTCGTTGGCGGCTTGATCAGCTGTGCTGGAGTGGCCCCGTGATGACTGCCCTCTGAGTTCGTAGTCGTCGAGGTGAGTTTCAGAGTTTGAAGGGGATGGATCCCGAGATGGCCGCCCCCATGAGTCGCACATGGCCGGCCGCATGGAGGAGGATTGCCAAGATGGCTGCCCCCATGAGTCGCACATGGCCGGCCGCATGGAAGAGGATTGCCAAGATGGCCGCCCCCATGAGTCGCACATGTCGGGTGGAGGCGGAGTCGGCATACAGGCTGCAGCATTTCGGGGCCTGTGGGCCTGTGAATTCAGGGAACGAGTGCATGGAGCTATGGGAGGGTTAGAGGCTGGGGCTTTCTTCGCCCGACACACTCTGGCATAGTGTCCTTTTTGCCCGCAGCTGCTGCAGGTCGCGTTGCGGGCCGGGCAGTGCTGCCGCGAGTGCTAATCCTGGCCGCAAAAGTGGCAGGCTGGGGTAGCATTGTGGCTGGGCGGCCGCGTGGCGCTGGCCTGGGGGAGTCACTGGTCAGGGGCCCGTGACGGTGTCGCGGGATCCGCGGGGAACGAGGTGAGGCTGCGGAAGGAGACCTCCATCATGGTAGTAAGTTCAACAGTCGCTTCAAGATTTAGGGCCCTCTTTTCCAGCAGTCGCTGGCGCACGTAATTTGACCTAAGGCCCGCAACAAAGGCATCGCGTACAGCAAGTTCTCTATGTTCTGCTCCGGTAACCGCCTGGTAATTACAGTCACTAGATAAAGTTTTAAGCTCTCTCAGGAATTCTGCGAGCGGTTCCGTAGGCCGCTGGGCGAGTAGTAAACACATGTCGCGCATCGACCTAATTTACAGGCCTTACATACATTTTGTCGAGTAGCGCTAGGGCTTCAGTATACGAACCGGCACAGTTTAATTGAGTAGAGATTCTGTGGCTCACCCTCGCGTGCAGTAGGCTCAGTTTCTGCTCCTCTGTTGTTTCGGCTGTGCTTGCTTCCGCCAGGTAGGCTTTAAACACCGCAGCCAATCAGAAAAAAATTATTTTGCCTCTGCATCCTGCGGGTCGAGTTCCAGTCGCTCAGGCTTGAGGGCTGATTCCATGATTGATCCTGACTGTTTTTAAGTAGATTAAATTGATGGAACCATCAATTCACTAGACACGTGCTTTAAGATATGAACAGTGGTTTTAATCTACTTACAACAGAGCCAGCCTGTTCCGCGTTGAACTCTCGATGAACTGAACGACTGACTCTGAGCATTGGTATTTACACAGCAGTCCAGGGGGAGGAGTCGTGGGCGGAGCCAAAGGTGGAGCCCTGTACAAACTCCTAAGCATTCCCAGAGCTACTCCCCTAGTGGTCGGGCAACGCAACTGCGCTTACAAATGCATGGTCTCATGTATATACAATACAGTGTGAATTACGGAGTTACATTCACCACAAGGGGTAGAGGCTGGAACAGGGTGAGGGGTGGAGGCCGGAGCAGGGTGAGGCGTGGAGGGTTGGAGTTGCGAAGCTTAGTTTGTTCTTACTGTGATCGAGAAAGGTGCCCCCAGTTAGAACTAGCCAGTTTTAAAGTTTTTTTTTCTTTCTTTTTCTTTTAATTTGGATTCCGAGATTCCGTGCTTTTTTATTTTTAGGCCCAGGCATGCTGCATGTTGCCCGGACGAGGACTGGGTTATAGCTGACTTCCTGTGGATTAAGTCGGTCTTTTCTCCTGATATGCGTTTTCCTCTCTGATTTTTTTTGTTGTTGTTGGAGCTTCACTGAGGATGAGGGTGGACTGGAGTATCCTTATATAATGGTAGTTCCCGTGATCCTGCAGTATCCCCTCCCCGAGGGGAACTCCTTCTCTTCTCCTATATGGGTGCTAACTAGGCCTGGTGGTGTGTGTGGCGAGAGGATTGGCTTCACCTCCCAGAACATCCGCGATGCGGGTGTCTTGATGGTTCTTCTTCCTCAGGGCTGGGGTTCCCCATTGGCTAGGGCCAATTTGTATACAGTATCTCTTCTTGTTGGGTGGGGATGGGAAGAGCGCCTTGTCCTAATTAAGACTGGGTGAAACCTTGGTGGGGTGTAAGGGTTGGGGCTATTTGGAAGTTCCTGGGGTTGGTTCCCCTGAGTTTCCTGCTATGGTGGAGCTGGGCTAGACCAGGCCTGGTGCTGTGGTTGGTATCCTGTTGTCCCCAAGGAATGGGGTGCTGTCTCTCAGGATGCCGGCCGAGGGAGCCCGGTGAGGCTAGGTCTGGCACAAGGATGGGCAGTGATTTTGGGATGGATCAAGCGTTGTGCCTAAAAGTTGTCCTTTTTTCCCTTTTCGGTTGTGTCCCTCATTTGTACTTGTTTTTTCCCGAGCTACTTGTAGTGATGCGAGGATGGGGGGTCTCAGTGGGATGGTTAATTGAGTGAGCCTAATTGACCCACTAAAGGTCTTATGGTAACTGTAGTACCCTCAATAACTCAGGGGCAGCACGGTAGCATTGTGGATAGCACAATCGCTTCACAGCTCCAGGGTCCCAGGTTCGATTCCGGCTTGGGTCACTGTCTGTGCGGAGTCTGCACATTCTCCCCGTGTGTGCGTGGGTTTCCTCCGGGTGCTCCCACAGTCCAAAGATGTGCAGGTTAGGTGGATTGGACATGATAAATTGCCCTTAGTGTCCAAAATTGCCCTTGGTGTTGGGTGGGGTTACTGGGTTATGGGGATAGGGTGGAGGTGTTGACCTTGGGTAGGGTGCTCTTTCCAAGAGCCGGTGCAGACTCGATGGGCCAAATGGCCTCCTTCTGCACTGTAAATTCTATGATAATAACGACACAGGAGTGTGGAATGGGAAATGAAGGCTTTAATAATCAGAGAACAAGCCAGCTTACAGAGATGAGTGCTCACTGAGTGCCCGGTACAGGGTGTCACCTTATATACGCTCACTGGTGGGCAGAGCCAGAGGCGGAGACCCCCAGGGTTCCAAACACGGTCTTAAAGGGGCATCACCTACATGGTGTGAAGGGTACAGTAACCGTTCATCACATTCACCCACTGATTTTTAAAAAACGCAGAGTCCGTTGGGGGTGAAGTGGAATTACATGTCTATTCTTTTTGGCGGCCTGATTGTGCTCATCGACCTTCTCAGCTCGGGTGGTGGTGCGGCGGACACGGACGTCTTTGGTGAGGGTACATCCGGGAACACGATGGTCGGAGCCTTCGTCCGGGTCGGTGTAGGAGGTCGGGGGGCAGGGGGAATAGCTGGGGGAATAGCTGGGGGTAGCAGTGCCGGCGCCGGTGGGGGGGGGGTGCCAGATCCCGGAGGGAAACCGTGTCTTGCCTTCCGTTGGGTTGCGCGACGTAGGCGTATCGGGGGTTCGCATGTAGCAGTTGGACCCTCTCGACCAGGGGGTCTGTCTTATAGCTCCTCGCGTGCCTCCGGAGAAGAACAGGTCCCGGAGTCGTCAACCAAGGTGGAAGCGAGACCCCAGAGGTGGACTTCCTGGGGAAGACAAACAAACGATTGTGAGGGATCTCATTCGTGGCCGTACAGAGGAGCGACCTAATGATGTGGAGGGCATCGGGTAGGACCCCCTGCCAGTGGGTGGTTGGGAGACTTCTCGACCGTTGGGCCAGAAGGACAGCATTTCAAACTGTCGCGTTCTCCCTCTCCACCTGAGGAAGGAGCAGTGCTCCGAAAGCTAGTGTTTGAAACAAACGTGTTGGACTTTAACCTGGTGTTGTAAGACTTCTTACTGTGCTTACCCTCATGGTTGATGAGCAACAATTTTAATCTGCAAGCATGGTGAAGCAGGAACTGACTCCATAATGCTGTGTGAATTATGGGCTGTTGGCAGCAAACAGCTAATTTATATCTTACCTTCTAAGATACATTTCTTCTCTCTGAAATTCTATCTTTCATCACTAGAGGGAGTATGTTGCACACTGATTCAGATTCATCTCATGCTGGGTCTGTGTCGGGTCACAGTTCGATTTGAAACAATTGGTGAAATGGTTGTGTTGCTTACTCCATTGAGCTTTATTTTAATTAACCTTAAAAAGAGTCAATGACGGGCAGCAAGGTTGCGCAGTGGGTAGCACTGCTGTCTCACAGCGCCGAGGTCCCAGGTTAAATCCCAGCCCCAGGTCACAGTCCGTGTGGAGTTTGCACATTCTCTCCGTGTTTGCGTGGGTTTTGCTCCTACAACCCAAAGATGTGCGGGGTAGGTGGATTGGCCACGCTAAATTGCCCCTCAATTGGAAAAAAAGAATTGGGTACTCTCAATTTATTTATTTTTTTAATATTTGATATCCTGCTATAACCTCCATAATGATGGTTACTAGCACTTCTCCTCTGACGGACTCCAAGCAACTGAGAATTTTTCGAAAGGTTTAAGATTAGGTTTCAGTCTTGTCAGTGGCTGAAGTTTGCGCCCATCCTTTGACTTGCTCCTGAAATGTAAATAATGGAAGATGGTTTGGGAAAGTAGCCTCACATCAACATTAAATACATAACTAGTCTCTGACAATGGCATAAGATGTTCAATATCCCCTTAATTGGAAAAAATGAATTGGGTACTCTAAAATTTACTAAAAAGAGTCAATGATATGGCAATTGGACAAGTGTACAGTGCTGAACTGCCTTCTTTGAGGTACTGTTCCACCTTAAGCACATTAAACACCCTTCTCCCTAAGCACATTTCAGGAGTTACGACCATTTTCTCACAAAATCAATGATAGCAAGATGATCTTTAGGAAACTTGGTGTAATATATAGATTAGTAATAGTGAATGAAAATGCAAATGTCACTAATATCCAATGCTTCCTAGCCAAGGTCCGTGAGCTGGAGTGGCTCAGCTGAAGTAATGATTGATGAGTACATGAAATAATAACATTTTTAGGGGGAACCATGTGATGCAAACACGGGAATAGCAGCTTTTTCACAGGCTCTGGTGTCAGTCACCTGTTTGCCTGGCACATGCTCGCCCAATCCAAAAGTTAATAATTGGTAGTATTTCCCTGGAAGACCTTTGAATAAGTATTGGAGAAAGAATGCTGAAAAATGTGAAGAAATCCGATGATAGAAGGCGCAGTCAGATTTGTCGGGGCTGGAGTCACTTTTCAATATGGCGACTTGATCCTTGATCAAGAGACCCGTTGAGGTGCTGAAAATGGCGGCTGATAGACATCCAGCTTGCTGAAGGAAAATTTGAGTATTCATGAGGCTGAGCTGCAGAATACGAATAAGAGGGTTGATGAAACAGAGGAAAGAACCTTCAAAGTCAAAAATATTGCTTCCTCAGCTGAAGCTCATATTTTGTCCTTGGAAAAGCAGCTAATGTGGCATGTTAGAAATCCTGGAAGATTTGGTGAACCGAGGCCGGAGGAAGAATGTCTGGGTGTCAGTCTGCCAGGAGTGAAGAGTAAGGCTCCTGTTAAACTCTTTGAAAACTGGTTGCCACATTTTCTCAAGCTGGATGTGGAGGCTGGGCATTTAAAATTGGAAAGGGCGCACCGTATCCTGTCTTTGAGGCTGAAAGACAGTCAACGTCCCAGGTCTATGATAATTCGCTTCCACAATTTAAAAGGTCCCCACAGGCTCCTGGAGACGGTGAGGCATTGTGAGACCTGGCTCCATGAAGGGGGTGTGAGGATTTATTTTAGATCATAGAATTTACAGTGCAGAAGGAGGCCATTCGGCCCATCGAGTCTGCACCGGCTCCTGGAAAGAGCACCCTACCCAAGGTTAACACCTCCACCCTATCCCCATAACCCAGTAACCCCACCCAACACTAAGGGCAATTTTGGACACTAAGGGAAATTTATCATGGCCAATCCACCTAACCTGCACATCTTTGGACCGTGGGAGGAAACCGGAGCACCCGGAGGAAACCCACGCACACACGGGGAGGATGTGCAGACTCTGCACAGACAGTGACCCAAGCCGGAATCGAACCTGGGACCCTGGAGCTGTGAAGCGATTGTGCTATCCACAATGCTACCGTGCTACCGTTCTGCAGGACCTTTCGGCGGCTGAAGTGTCGTGGCTTTGATGAAGTTCAAACGCAACTCGAGGCAGCTGGAGTGAATTACGCCATGCATTATCCTGTGGACCCTGAAAGTATATCCGACAACTCTGCTAACTTTTCCGATGATTTGACTGCTGCTTTGGCCTTCATTATGTCTATGGAGGACAAAGGGTTTAACTGGAATTTTTGCTTGCGGGCTCCCCATTGGTCCAGGTCATGGCGGTTTGACACCTTTTTGCCTGGGGATAAGTTCTTTATTTTAAGAAGGAATTTGATTTTTTTTTACTCGGTCAATTCCCTTTCTGATGTCTCTCCTTCCTGATGCACGATCAATTGCACAAAGACTCAGATTGGGTACAACTGTGGCTTTATTGCAGTCAGATGCGTGGCCTCCTGCTGCAGCTGGCAAAATGGCAGATCAGTGGAGGACACGCATATTTATACGGCTCCTAGTGGGCGGAGCCAGTCGGCAGGGGCTACCGGCGAACCTGTAGTACAGGTCCTACAGACAATGCTGAAGAGCCATTTGTGCATTTTTGTTATGTTAGGGTTGTTGTTGACTATATCCTGCATAGGTACAGACAAGTCTTTTATCTGAGAGAAGAGCATGTTATGGGTATTCTGGTGTTTCTGGTGTTGCTTGAGATGGGGGGAGAGGTGTAATAATGCACCCGAATGTGGCACAAAAATCCTATCCTACTTTTTTCCTGGTGTACACCGAATGGCGGTAAGCAATTTAAAACTTTGCTCATTGAATGTATCGGGAATTCATCATCCTATCTAAAGGAAAAGATCCTAGGCGGGATTCTCCATTTCTAAGACTAAGTGTTGATGCCAACGCAGAATACATGGACTTTCACGACAGCAAAACTGGCACCACACCTGGACTGATTCTGCTACTGCTAAGGGGCTAGCACCGCCAGCATGTGGAAACAATCGATTCTAATGAGAAACGGAGCCGGATTCGCTGGTTTTGCCATTGACACTTAAGAGGCTGACAAGCTGCAGCCGCAAATACCCACTCCGCTCCCCACACACATTATCCCAACCAAGAAGATGGCAGCAAGGAGAGCGGCACCCCGTTTCACCGACACTGAGCTGGAGACTCTCCTGGATGTGGCGGAGGAGAGGCAATTGTCCTTGTACTCGGGCCCGGGAAGGAGACTCAGTTGCCATCGTTCGTCATGCCTGGGCGCAGGTGGCACAGGCGGTCAGTGCCATGGGCAACGTAGTCTGGACCGGCAACCAGCGCTAGACGAAACTTCATGACTATGGTAGTCACCACTGTTGTATGTATATCGCATATGAGGTGTATTACGGTAAGGCCCCTGTACAACAGGTACGGGGGTAGATTCCTGCCTGCTGGCTCCGCCCAGTAGGCGGAGTATAAATGGGTGGGCTCACCGAGCTGCAGCCATTTCGGCAGCAGCTGCAGGAGGTTACACATCTCTGCTTAATAAAGCCTCGATTACTCTCCACTCTCGTCTCGTCATAATGGATAGTGCATCAATGATCTCCTCAGGGCGGCCAGGGTGAGTAGGCAGCACTGTTCCCCTGGCACTAACCACCATCCCACAACCCTACCCTGCACCACATGCCGGTACCCATACCGGTTGCCATGGCCGGATGCTCTGGCCACTGAGGCCACCAGCTACCCATCCCCTGGGCTGCATGAGTCGGACTGACTAACGCTATCGACTTCTGTTTTCTCCCCCCCCCCACCCCACGAGAAGGCTGCGCATAACCGCCGGGAGCGGGAGAGGACAGGGGGGGAACCGCCGGATCTGCAGCCCCTCACCATGACCCAGCGGAGGGCCCTGCTTGTGATCAGTGGCCTGGAGGAAAGGGAGGTTGCAGAAGTGGAGCTCGGCTGCGGGCAAGGAATTGAGATCCCACTTAGTTACGGTTCCCCATGACACGTGTGTCAACCCCCTCACCCCAATACCACTCTCACCCTCACATTATCCTCACCCTATACCAACTCACCCCTCACCCTACACCACCCACACGCTCAACTCCACTCCCCCCAGCCCGCGGTCTAATCATGCTTCTTGCCTTGTGTCTTACAGGACCTTCTGGAGATGGGCGAGTCCATCAGGCATCCCCCGCCCCCAGCCCGTGCCACAGCCAGAGACTCCCCCATGAGCCGGGCACCAACGCTGAAAGCAGCTCGGACACTGGCCCTCTGCCCGAGACTCAGGAGACAGCGGAGCTTGGGTCGGAGGATGAACATAGGTTTTACGTCACAGCTGTGTCCAACACCCTCTACCAGCCTAGAGACTCTCACCTCAGTTGGGTAGTATCTGGTGCTCAACACACAGCTGGTCCGGTACAGCAGGTAAAGGTAGGAACACCCGAGAGGACGGACGGTTGGAGGGCAGGCTGACCCAAGGAACCAGCTGCCGTCCAGACTGGTCTCGGGCTTCTGGAACGGACAGTCCCATCCATAGTGAAGATGGAGTCGCAGAGCCAGGGACTACATGAGGGGTTGTCGGCGAGCATCCAATGCCTGCAGGCGCAGTTGAAGGAGTACAACCACGTTCAGGAGCAGGAGATGGTACCGACAATGTGCAACCCAGGCCAACATTGCAGGGGTGGCGACCTTGGTGGAGGCATTTGGGGCGAGGGTTTTGGCTGTGGATCAGCATGTCCAAGGTTTGGGGCATTCTGTGCAAGCGCTGGCCAAGGCTCAGGATAGGGCTGCCACCTCACAGGCAACCATGTACCACAGCCACCTGGAAATAACAGCGGTGTTCCCAAGCGTGGCCCAGTCAAAGCAGGACATGGCTGGGATAATCGCTGGCATTGCCCAGACGTGGCCCAGTTCCAGAGGGAGATGGCGTAGTCACTGGCTGTTGTGACCCAGAAAGTGGTGGCACAGTCAATGGGTGATGTGGCACAGTCCCAGACAGCGATGGTCCACTCCCTGTGCTCCATGGCCGCCAGCATGCAGACCCTGGTCGAGACCAGAGCGGGCCTCTAGGATTGGCAGCACCAGGTGGCAGGGGAGCCTCAAGGGTTAGCTCTGTCCGCATCCCCAGCCCACGGAGTCGGCCAGGGGCCATTGGGCACCCCGAGGGAGGAGGGCAACATGGTCGCACAGTGGTTAGCACTGTCACTTCACAACTCCAGAGTCCCAGGTCTGATTCCTGACTTGGGTCACTGTCTGTGCGGAGTCTGCACGTTCTCCCCGTATCTGCGTGGGTTTTCCCCCGGGTGCTCCGGTTTCCTCCCACAAGAATTGGACATTCTGAATTCTCCCTCCGTGGACCGAACAGGCCCCAGAAGGTGGCTCGGGGCTTTTCACAGTAACTTCATTGCAGTGTAAATGTAAGCCTACTTGTGACAATAAAGATTATTAAAATGAAAACAAAAAGGTGATGGGGCCCGTGCCGGTTGTGATGTTCCTTGCATTGTTCTCCAAGATAGCTGAAAGTCATAGGTGGTGATTCTCCAAGCCCCGCGCCGGGCCGGAGAATCGGCGCAACTGCGCCATGGCACCCCGACGCCGGCGCTCGAATCTCCGAGGTGTGGAGAATCGGCGCCATTTGGGGGTCTCCAATGGGGTCTGGCCCGCGATCGGGGCCCACCGATCGGCGGGCCTGCCTCTCCTCCCCCTCCGGGCCTTCTTTCCTGCGCGGCCGGCCCCTGAACACCGAAGCCATGTTGAGTCGGGGCCGGTGCGCTAAAGAAGTCCTCCGCACATGCACAGGTTGGCGTGGCCCAACTGCGCATGCGCGGGTTGGTGTGGTGCCCATTTGGCGCCGGGAAGGGAGGCTGGATCGACGTGAACCGCTCCAGCGCCGTGCTCGGTCGTCCCCATGCCCGTTTCGCGCCGTCATGAAACGCGACGGCGTTCACAACGGCGCAAACACTTGGGCTCCTTTTGGGAGAATCGCCCCCATAGTGTTTACAAAGAACATAAAGCTATGTATTTAAAACAAAAATTAATTTATGTTACACTACTTTAAATGGTTTGCTCACTCTACTGAGTAATAGCTAACAAAATAACAGTATTGAATCTATGTAATAGTAATCTATTATGTCTCTCTCATACAACCAACACTCTATCTCAACCTGGCCCTGTCCTTCTCCATAAGCTTCTCCCAGAATGTTTAGAGAAGCAGCCTTTTATACGGCTACTCAGTAATGCCATCTAGTGTTGAGATACATGAACATCATCTTGTTAACCCTTTACTCTCCTTAGATTATACATATCATTACATTACATACCTTTTTTAGATATTTGTACAGTACAAACAGGAAAATAAAGTAACAATATTACATGATACATTGATATGCATGCCAAAAGTTAACAAGTGAGTCAAAATTTGTTTAAGAATGTGTTTGTTTTCTTTACAAATTAAGTCTTTCAGGTTTCTTTCTGATTCTGGATGATCTCCTCAATCCATTCAATTGAGTTGCAGATGTTTCCAATGGCTTCTGGAAGTCTTCTTGTTTATTATCAGATCCTGTAGTATTATGTAATAAATTATCATCAAACTGAAGATATGGAAATAAAGTTTGAGAAAACTTGACTTTCAAAAGAGCATGTTGGTTTATTCTAAGAACAGAACCATCAGTCGCTTTAACAATATACAAGAGAGGTGCTGCTTGGCATATGACCTTAGCTAAGTCAGACCATCCTCCAGTGGGAATCTGAATTCTCATTTAATCATCTGGATCAAGTAGTTCCATCGATTTTGCATGCTCATTGCAGTTTTTCTCCTGAAGGTGCTTTTGATGCTGCATTTTTTCTATGACTTGCTGAAGATCAGGATCAGTTAGTTGTAAACCTGGAAGAGTTGTACACAACAATCTGTTCATTAATAACTGAGCAGGAGATAAACCAGTTGAGAGAGGAGCAGCCCTATAATTCAATAAAGCTAAGAACATATCTGAGCCAGAGTCAAGTGCTCTCTTAAAAAGTTGTTTTACAATGTGAATGCCTTTTTCAACTTGAAATTTGATTGCGGATAAAGAGGACTAGATGTGATATGAGTAAAATTACAGTTATGAGCAATTCTGTCCAATCCTGACTATCAAAGCAAGGTCCATTGTCTGTCAAAACTCTGCAACCCATGACCAGCAAATATTTCTTTAGTCGCTTTGATCACGGATTTCGAAGTAGAATCAGACAATTTCATTACTTCCGGGTAGTTTGAAAAATAGTCACTGAACAATACATAATCACGACCATGAAAAAGATCATTACCAACTTTCGACAACGGAGTCTTCTCGAGATCGTGAGTTGTGATTTTCTCTTTTCTCTGTTTCGGCTGGTTTCGCTGGCATGTCTCACATTCTAGCACAAAATTGGCTATGTCAGTATTTATTCCAGGCCAGTATACTGCTCGTCTTGCTCGATGTTTACACTTTTCATACCTAAATGACCTTGATGAACCTTCTGGAGGATCTTAGCGTTGCAGGAATGGGAAGACCCTCGAGATGAAATAGAAATCCATCCACAGCAGTCAGATCAGATGAATATTTCTGAAATCCATCTACAGCAGTCAGATCAGATTGAATATTTCTGAGATTTGAACAGTTTCCTTTCGGCCAACCATTTTTCATATGGCTGATTACTCGTTGTAACACTGCACCTTTTTAAGTCTCCATTCTGATGAGCTTGAGTAATTCATCAGAGACAGGAGGAGTTTCAGCTAAAAGTTCCCCTTGAGCTTCTACAAGTTGAACTATCTCAGGCTGCTGTTCATCTGTTTCTGTAGCATGAGATAATGCGTCGGCAATGATAAGATCTTTTCCTGGAGTATAGACCAGTTGAAAGTCGTACCTTCGTAGTTTCATGATAATTCATTGCAGTCTTGGAGTCATATCATTCAAATCTTTCTGGATTAAATGAAGTAGTGGTCGGTGATCTGTTTCAACCGTGATCATCGGAAGTCTATACAAGTAGTCATGGAATTTCGGTATTCCCGTAAAATAGCCTAAACACCCTTTCTCAATCTGAGCGTAACGTTGCTCTGTCATAGATCTGGATGCATATAGAACATAGAATTTACAGTGCAGAAGGAGGCAATTCGGCCCATCGAGTCTCCTGAAAAGAGCACCCTACCCAAGGTCAACACCTCCACCCTATCCCCATAACCCAGTAACCCCACCCAACACTAAGGGCAATCTTGTACACTAAGGGCAATTTAGCATGGCCAATCCACCTAACCTGCACATCTTTGGACTGTGGGAGGAAACCGGAGCACCCGGAGGAAACCCACGCACACACGGGGATGATGTGCAGACTCCGCACAGACAGTGACCCAAGCCGGAATCGAACCTGGGACCCTGGAGCTGTGAAGCAATTGTCCACAATGCTACCGTGCTGCCCTAAAGCAGTACAGCACAGTACAGGCCCTTCGGCCCACGATGTTGTGCTGACCACTTATCCTAATCTAAGATCAACCTAACCTACACCCCTTCAATTTACTGCTGTCCATGTGCCTGTCCAAGAATCGCTTAAATGTCCCTAATGACTCATACTCCATCACCTCTGCTGGCACCCACCACTCTCTGTGTAAAGAACCTACCTCTGACATCTCCCCTATACCTTCCTCCAATCACTTTAAAATTATGTCCCCTTGTGTCCACCTTAAAATGATTTCTGCCCTGGGGAAAAGTCTCTGGCTATCCACTCTATCCATGCCTCTCATCACCTTGTACACCTCTCTTCCTTATTCGCTCCAGTGAGAAAAGCCCTAGCTCCCTCAACCTTTCTTTATATAAGACATGCCCTCCAGTCAATCTCCTCTGCACCCTCTCCAAAGCATCCACATCCTTCCTATAATGAGGTGACTAGAACTGGACACAATATTCCAAGTGTGGCCTAACCAAGGTTTTATAAAGCTGCAGAAAAACCACGCGGCACTTAAACTCAATCCCCCTTAAACGAAAGGCTTCTTAAAAGCCTTCAACCTGATAGGCAACTTTGAGGGATCTATGTACGTGGACCCCAAGAACCCTCTGTTCCTCCAAACTTCTAAGAATCCTTCCTTTTACCGTGTATTCAGCATTCAAATTCGATCTTCCAAAATGAATCACTTCACATTTATCTCGGTTGAACTCCATCTGCCACTTCTCAGCCCAGCTCTGCATCCTGTCAATGTCCTGTTGTAACCTGCAACCGCCCTCAACACCATCTACAACTCCACCAACCTTCGTGTCATTAGCAAACTTACTAACCCACCCTTTACCTTCCTCATCCAAGTCATTTATAAAAACCACAAAGAGCAGAGATCCCAGAACAGATCCCTGCGGGACACCACTGGTCACTGACGTCCAGGCAGAATACTTTCCATCCAATACCACTTGCTGTCTTCTTTCGGCCAGCCAATTTTGTATCCAAAAAGCCAAATTTCCCTGTATCCCATGCCCGCTGACTTTCTGAATGAGATTACCATGGGGAACCTTATCAAATGCCTTACTGAAATCCATAAACACCACATCCACTGCCCGACATAGAACATAGAACATAGAACATTACAGCGCAGTACGGGCCCTTCGGCCCTCGATGTTGCGCCGACCTGTGAAACCATCTGAAGCCTATCTGACCTACACTATTCCATTTTCATCCATATGTCTATCCAGTGACCACTTAAATGCCCTTAAAGCTGGCGAGTCTACTACTGTTGCAGGCAGGGCGTTCCACACCCCTACTACTCTCTGAGTAAAGAAACTACCTCTGACATCTGTCCTAAATCTATCACCCCTCAATTTAAAGCTATGTCCCCTCGTGTTGGTCATCACCATCCGAGGAAAAAGACTCTCACTGTCCACCCTATCTAACCCTCTGACCTTCATCAATGTGTCTTGTCACATCCTCAAAGAATTTAATGAGGCTTGTGAGGTATGACCTGCCCCTCACAAAGTCATGCTGACTATCTTTAATCAAACTATATTTTTCTAAATAATCATAAATCCTATTTCTCTGAATCCTTTCCAGTATTTTGCTCACCACAGGGTCTCCAAAAAGCATCCTCATTCTTTTGAAAGAGGACTGTCCCAATCCCATTTTGACTCGCATCTGTGGAATTCTTCATTTCTCACCCAGGGTCAAAGAAGGCGAGTATAGGTGCGGTGGTCAGTGCTGGCTTGAGATCTGACCATTCTTTTGTATGCTCTGCAATCTCTGAGAAGAATGTGTTCTTCCTTATGAGGTGATGCAAGGTTGGGGATGAATTTTCCTGAGAATTGTCCTACACCAAGGAATCTCAGAACTGCTTTTTTATCTTCTGGGATGGACATCTTCTGGATATCAGCAATCTTATCATCATCTGGTTGCACACCATGTTCCGATATTTGGTCACCCAGAAATTTTAATGTTGAGATACCAAAGTTGCACTTGGCCTGATTAAGCTTCAGTCCATATTTGTGTATTTTCTTTAACACTTGCAGGAGTCTTGCATTGTGTTCTTCACGAGTAGATGACCATATTATAATGTCATCAACATACAGGCGAACTCCATCTGTGCCTTTTGTTATCTGTTCCATGGCACGATGGAATAACTCAGATGCTGAGATTATGCCAAATGGCATTCTGTTAAAACAGTAACGACCATACGGTGTGCTGAATGTACACAATTTTTTCTCGTGTCATCCAGTTGCATTTGCCAAAAACCTCTGGAAGCATCCAGTTTGGAGAACATTAGCCATTTCATTAGTTATTTCCTCGTGTTTCAGTATTGGATAGTCTTCACGTCTGATGTTCATATTCAGGTCCTTCGGATCAGGGGCTTTTCACAGTAACTTCATTGAAGTCTACTTGTGACAATAAACGATTATTATTATTATCAATACAAATCCTGAGGTCACCATTGGGTATTTTCACACACACCATCGAGCTGACCCAAGTAGGTTCTGTGATCATGGAATAATCCCAAGGTGTTGCATTCGTTCCAGTTTTTGCTTGAGACAGTCACGCAATGGAGCAGGAACTCTTCTTGGAGGGTGTACCACTGGTTTAGCATTTGCTTTTAGTTGAATTTTATATTGGAAAGGAAGAGTACCCATACCTTCAAATACCTGAGGAAACTTTGCTAGGATGTTTTAAATGTCTTCCTCCTCAGGTAGAAGAGTTTTGTCGGTGCTGTAGATTTGTTTCACAAGGTGTAAGTCTTGACAGACTTGTGCACCTAATAGTGATGAATGTCTAGCTTCAACAATTTAGAACTGCAAATATATCACAATGTCGTTGTTTGTCACTAAGAGATAACATGACCCAAGACAAATAATTGTGTTACCATTGTAGTCACGTAACTGGCAGTCAGTTTTCTGAACCTTAGGACAATGACATAATTGGGATATATCAAGAGTATTGATTAAGTTAGCAGATGTTCCAGTTTGAACACAATCTCAGAACCATTGACTTGTAATGGAGTGTTCCATTCACCTTCCGTGTTAATTGATTGTATGGGATGCAGTAAATGTGGATTGGAAGTGTTCTTTACCATTATCTGGTACTTCTCAACAATACCCACAAGGAAAGAATCTTTAAGACAATAAGAATTTATATTAACATTAGGGTTATCCATCTTTGAGGTTTCTGCACTTGTATGAACACTCTGAACATTCATTTGTTTCTTCATTGAATTTGGTGTTTTAAAGTGTGTCTCTTTTAATGCAGATCTGCACTGGACATCAAAGTGATTCAGTTTGCTACATTTGGGGGAAATTTTCCATGTGCTGGGCACTTTTTGTGTGGGTGGGCGTGTCCACAACGCCCACACATCATGACGTTGCTTTTGTCATGCGCAAATTGGTTGCATGCATGCGCAAAACGGTCTTCGTCCAAATCGCGTAGTTTGTTGAAGTGCTTATGTGCAGAACGACTATGTGCATGCGCAATATGGTTGCCGTCCAAAACGAGCATGTTTCTCAACTGCACCACAGATCCAATGCAGTCGACCCTGAGTTACATATTTGCACCCTTTTCCTTTATCATTATGTCTGAATACTGATTCCTGGATATTTCATTTGCTCTACACATTTCAATTGCATCTTCCAATTTTAAATCTTTTTGCCTTAATAAATGTTCTCTTAGCTTTTCATCTTTGATGCCAAAAACAATTTGATCCCTAATCATTGAGTCTGAAATGATTGAGAAGTTGCAGGTCTGTGACTTTAATCTTAAATCAGTAATGAAGCAATCTATGGATTCTCCATCTTTCTGCTCTCGCGTTTTAAAGGCGAAACACTCATAAGTTTCATTAATTTGAGATTTGCAATGAAGGTCAAATTTTTCAATCACTACGCTAAATTTCTTTTTATCATCTTCCATGGAGAATTTAAAGGAGTTATATAGCTTCATTGCATGTGGTCCAGCCATTGTTAAAAATAACGTGGGTTTTCTGTTATTACCGGCTGTATATAAATCTGAGGCAGAGAGGTACAGTTGAAATTGCTGCTTAAAAATTTTCCAATTAACATCAATTTTACCAGAAGTCTGGAACTGTTTCAGAGTCTTCAGTTTCTCCATGAGGTCTCGACTTGTCTGGGTGAGTTGATTTTACGGGTCTGAAGCAGCCTTGCTGTCAAAGTCTGGGCACGTGTTGTTTTTCTGTTTTCTTAGATTCTATCTAATTCTAGTTAAATTACTTTAGTAAATGCCTGGTGCCATGTGACGTTCCTTGTATAATTCTCCAAGATAGCTAAAAGTCACAGTGTTTGCAAAGAACATCAAACTATGTATTTAAAACAAAGCTAGTTTATTTGACACTGCTTTAAATGGTTCACACACTCCACTGAGTAATAGATAACAAAATAACAGTATTGAATCTATGCGACAGTAATCTGTTATGTCTCTCTAATACAACCAACACTCTATCTCAACCTTGCACTATCCTTCTTCATAAGTTTCGCCCAGAATGCTTAGAGACGCAGCCTTTTATAAGACTACTCAATGATACCATCTAGTCTTGAAATACATGAACATCATCTTGTTAACCCTTTACTCTCCTAAGATTATACATATCATTACACCAGTGATTCCCGCAGGGGAGGTGCTGGAACACCACAGCACCTTGGACCCTCCCCCCCCCCTCCCCCCATCCTGTCCCTGGTGCAGCGGGGAGAACAGAGCGGCACCACGCCACCCGGGACACCCAAACAGCAGACGGGCCCATCCAGGCCCGGTCACCCCAGAAGACTCCTGCCAACAGGGATCCAGGTCACAGATCAGGAGTCGCAGCGGGCCACCTCCACTCCTTGAGCGCAGTTCTTGCACGAACAAGAAGTGACTCAAGTGACACAAGCCTCCACAGCGAACTCGTGGACAGTCTCCACGATAGAAGAAACGCAAGACTCCAACGCGCAGTCCTTGCAGGAACAAGACCATGAGGGTCTAGCAACCTCCTCTGACCAACTAGCAGCAGACGATGCAAGTCTGCCATGCTCAAGTAAACAGCAAGAAGACTATGACAGTCTACCATGCTCCAGTGCACAACAGGACGACCATGACGGTCTATCATGCTCCAGTGAAGAACAAAGCGACTATGACAGTCCACCCACATTGTTCGAGCCACAAGAAAAAGACTCTGACAGTCTACCCAGCTCAAGTGAACAACAAAGCGACTATGACAGTCCACCCACATTGTTTGAGCCACAAGGAGAAGACTCCGACAGTCTACCCAGCCCAAGTGAACAACAAGAAGCTACTGAGGCTCTACCCACTGTATGTGAGACAAGTGACCACAGCATCTCACTTCCCATACAAGATGTGCAAAGTGACAGACCTCAGCTAGTGTGTACAGAGGTACTCGACGATCACTGTGAGACCGCTGGTGACTCCGGTGACACCACGTTACTTCCAACCTCATTCGCTCGAACCTCTCCACAAGTCAATGCATTCCTGCATGTTCCGACTCCAGACGAGCAACTTCAAGAAATCTCAGCTGATTCAAGTGAACCTGGCAAGACTCCGGACGGGGAGCATCGACAAACCAACACTGACTCAGGTGCAACAGACCAGACCCCAGATGGGGAGCAACCAAACGCCAAAGCTGATTCACGTAGGCCGGACTTTACTCCAGACAGGGAGTGCCGCAACCTCAGTGTCGGCACGCTCAGGGTGACAGCAGATGCCACAGCGACAGGAGATGGATCACTTGACAATTACACTGGGTCAGTAATAACAAGTAGTGGCTACAGTCCAAGAGGAATACACCAATATTCACCACAGCTATATCCTTCCAAGCCATACCCACACATTCCTTGCACACCAGCAGTGCAGCCAATGACAGCTTATGCTGGACAAACCCAGTATTCAGGAATGCAGCAGCCAGCAGTCTATGCAGCATTTTCTCAAACAGGCCAGCACTACGGATTGCCCACTTATGGAATCAAGACCGAAGGAGGACTACTGCAAGCACAATCTGCACTGCAGACTGGATGCCTTAGTTACAGCCCAGGATTTGCTGCACCCCAGCCTGGCCAGATGGCATATTCCTATCAGATGCAAGGTTCTAGTTTCACACCATCACCCGGTATTTATGCGAACAGCGATTCTGTTTCCAATTCGACAAGCTTCAACAGTTCTCATCAGGATTACCCTTCCTACACAGCATTTGGCCAAAACCAGTATGCACAGTATTATCCAACTTCAACATATGGCACATACATGACCTCAAATGATACTGTTGGTGGTACCTCTTCAATGTCAACAACTCATCAGCTACAAGGTGCCATCCAACATCACCATCACAAACATCGAAAAAAAAAGGACTCAAAATCAGACAGCGAAGTGATTTGACCACTTCTTGGTTCCTGTTGCACAGGGACATTGATGGCGTTCATAAAGGCATGCCACCATCAAATTCACCAACACTCCAAGAGAGACATTTGCCCATGATGATTGATGGTTTTTGGACTCACACATATGATTTGGACTTATTGTTTCATCACTGTTCTCATGACTTGTACATACCATAACTTATCTGCCTGTTTTTTGTTCAATTTTCTTTAAGTGTACAGAAAATATGTAACATGTAAAAAAGGGGGATGTGGTGATGTGCATCACTGTAAATACAAAAGGGGTTAACGTAAATACATGCAGACTAGCTAGACACTAGAGGGAGCACCAGAGACATGACATACAGACACTCAACCAATAGAACAGTTAGATAGGACATAACCAAAGGGAATTCATGATACACACAGAGGTGACACAACCACAGGAGGGCATTTCACCAACCCATATATAAAGGACACAACACACATGATCTGCCTCTTTCCAGTGGAGACACTTAGTGAGTACAGACACAGGGTTGATTCAACATCACACCTACCACGTGGATTGTAGTCAGTCTGAGTAGCTATAAGAGGATTAACAGTAGTGGCGAACCCGAGTAGGAGAATTGTAAATAGTTTAATAAATGTGTTGAAGTTATCTCCATGTCTGAACCTTCCTTTGTCAGCGTGCACATCAAGGAAGCCACTTATGCTACGCTAAGAGCATAACAAGACATTCTTTACTGAACAGAGTTTATTAACTTAGTTCACAGTCAACACTACTCAGACACCAATGTCCCAGCTGTCCCCATTCAGAGCTTGATTTTGATTCCAGCTGCTGTGGAGGGATTTGAACTGAGGGGCGAGATCCAAAGGCCACCCTGCACCCGAAAATCAACTCAACGTGGCACAACATGGCCGAAAGAAGCTGCAAAACCCCATCGTGGGCGGTGTGACATTACATAAATGTACTGCATCGAGTTAATGTTATGTTAAGCCTAGCCACTAGAGGGAGCTAAGGGACAGTACTATAAATTGCACTTGATCTTAAGCTAAGGGGAGGAGATAAGACTTTAGCTGACGAAGATAAGATTCATACTGTAACGCAGAGTTAGTTAAGACATAATTGTTTTAGTTCATAGATAGAGATAGTGTTAGTGAGTGTAATTTAATTCTTATATGTACGTTTACTATTCGGACTAGGTGTCGAACTCAAATTTAGTAGTGTTAATAAAATTAGTTTAGTTCTTAAAATTAGCTTTCTGTATCTTTGTGATCACTGCGCCTTCCATCCTGGAGACCCCTTACAAAGATCACCACAGGCGGGATCTAATTAGTTCTGTTACTAAGTGAATCTCAGTGATAGTAGGGCATTCCCGCCATCTCAGGTACAGTGTAACAGTGTAAGCGGCTGGTTCACTGACAGGTGCTCTGTCTTCCTCCTCCTCTCGAAGGACAAGGGCAGCAGGCAAATGGGAAACTTCACCTGCAGGTTTCCCTCCAGGATACACACTGTCCTGACTTGGGAATATATCACCGTTCATTCATTGTCAGTGGGTCAAAATTCTGGAAATCCCTTCCCAATAGCAACACTGTAGGTGGAACAACACACTGCGCTGGAAAAGCAGCTTGCCCTGGTGCAGCAAGGTCAGTGAAAGCCAAGAGACCCCACTCCCGGGATCTACCCGGCTCGCAAAGCCTCGCGAGATTCAACGCAATCTCATGAGACTTTGCAAGGGAAATCAGTTTTTGGCAAATCTGCATATGAGAGCTGTTGCTAATTTGTGGTGAGTGTGCTTTGCACTTAATTGTTCTGTTTTATAACCTTGATCTAGAGTCGCCAGGTATCTTTATGATACCCCATGAGGTGCAAGTTCAAGTGCTGATCAATAACTCAATACACCAGTTAGTAAGGTTCAAATCAAAACACATTTATTATATACACACTCAATTGCTACTCATGCATAAAATACTACAGCACTAGACTATTTCTACCATTAAAGGCCAATACTTAGCTTTGGAAAAGGAACCCACTGGGTCAGGGGACAATGGCCTCTTGTCTTGTTCGATCCTGAGTCTGCAGGCTTCCAGCTGGTATGGACTAAGGAGCCAGGAGCACCTATCTTGTAGCGTGCGTTGACTGGACACTTACTTGTTGGTGCAGCAGCTAGGCAGGTCTCTCCTCGCTGACAGCCGAGTGCCAAGAAGGCCGAATTGAACTTGGGGACTCTATTTTATAGTCCCCAAGGGTTTCGTGCCCTTGTGGGCGGACCCTGTACCTGGTTCCATTTGATTGGACTAAGTTCTGATCATTTGAATTGATTTCTCCAATACTGGAGCTGTTCCCTGATCGCTGGGCTGTTCCTAAATGTCCATTGGCTTCTTTTGTTTTGGCTCCTGCTGGCGCCGAGGATTCTGGCTTTACCTCGATTATCTTCAACTGTTGCTATTGTTCCCGGGGATCGCTCATTAATATGCAGATGGTCGTCAGTTTCAGTGCTGTCTGCTTTCTGCAACTCGAATATCATAGATATCATAGAATTTGCAGTGCAGAAGGAGGCCATTTGGCCCATCGAGTCTGCACCGGCCCTTGGAAAGAGCACCCTACCCAAGGTCAACACCTCCACCCTATCCCTATAACCCAGTAACCCCACCCAACACTAAGGGAAATTTTGGACACTAAGGGCAATTTATCATGGCCAATCCACCTAACCTGCACATCTTTGGACTGTGGGAGGAAACCGGAGCACCCGGAGGACACCCACGCACACACGGAGAGGATGTGCAGACTCCGCACAGACAGTGACCCAAGCCAGAATCGAACCTGGGACCCTGGAGCTATGAAGCAATTGTGCTATCCACAAGGCCACTTTGCATTCTGCTTGCTTTTCTGAGCATGTCCATTTTTCCCTGCGTTCTTAGCGAATCTCCATTTTAAACTCGGGAAGTGGCCAACCCAGGTGGCTACAGAGCGAGGCAGTCGGCCTTACTTTAATGTGCAGATTCCCAAGGTACCTGAGGCTTTGGGATTCAATCACAAATGGGGACCAGACAGAGCATTCATGGGGGTCTCCAAGGGGATCGGAGGCCTCCAGCTGCAAGCCCTTTGGGCAAGCTGGTGCCCTGATACTCATGCCACTTGGGTACCTGGCAGTGCCAAACTACCACCCTGACAGTGCCACCTGAGTGCTAACCTGACACTACCAAGGTGCTCAGGTGGCACTGCCATTTGACCGGGGCACTGGCAGGGTGCCAGGTTAGCACTGGCAAGCTGGTATATTTTGTACACACTCGATCAGGCCAATGTTGGGGGGATTGCCGGGGGACCCTCCCATGTTCCATTCGGGCTGGGGGGGGAGGTCAGGGATTCTTCTATTATCCTTGGCGATCAGGAGGCTATTTAAAAATGGAGGGTGGATCACCCATTGTAAAAACGGGGGCTATGTGCGGCCTCGGCTGCGCGTTCCCATTTAGGCCCCTTATTCAAAGCGAGTATTGTGGAATCGCCATGTGTTTCTGGCACTGCGGCTAAATGCGTTCGCTCGGGGACTTTGTTCCCTTTGGGAAGATTGCACCCATAGTTCAGGAAGCAGCAGACCACTTTCTCAAAGTCAATAAGGATGGGCAATAAATGTTGACCTTGCCAGCGATGCCCACACCCCACAAATCAGGGAAAAGAAGAGACACCCTTAAAATCCACTTATTTGATCAAACTGTTGGCCAACTGCATTAATACTTTCTTATGTGGCTTGGTGGTAAATTTTCTCTGATAACGCTCCAATGAAGTGTCTTGTGATGTTTTTACTAACTTAGAAGTACTGTATAAATGCAAGTTGTTCTTGTATTACTGCGGGGATGGACAAGGATCAGTCAATTAGAGTAATTCTGAAAAGTCTAGGTTAGCTGAGAGCTGCTTATTCACTCAATGTGGGGTCATTGGCACTAAAATTCACAGGCTGGGTTTGGATGACGTTTTAATTCCACTCTATTCAGCCTGTTCTTGCAACAGTCAGGCAGCAATGCAAGTGGCTTAACATTAACCTCTGTATCTGCCTTGTCAGCATCAGGGCATGTTATGAATTAACAATAAACATTTACTTCTTAGTCCTTGACTTTTGAGCAGGCTTCAGCAGAGTATGACCAGTTAAGTATCAACATGTTCATAAGTTCCTTTTGTACGTCCTTCCTCCTTCTCCTGAACTTTCTAACTGTTGTCAAGGTGCAATGTGATTGATCAGTCCTAATTTTTCCTTCTGTGGCTTGAGATGTCTTAAGATGTTAAGTGGGCAGCCCGGTAGCATTGTGGATAGCACAATTGCTTCACAGCTCCAGGGTCCCAGGTTCGATTCCGGCTTGGGTCACTGTCTGTGCGGAGTCTGCACGTTCTCACTGTGTGTACGTGGGTTTCCTCCGGGTGCTCCGGTTTCCTCCCAAAGTCCAAAGATGTGCAGGTTAGGTGGATTGGCCATGTTAAATTGTCATTAGTGTCCAAAATTGCCCTTGGTGTTGGGGGGGTTACTGGGTTATGGGGATAGGGTGCTCTTTCCAAGAGCCGGTGCAGACTCGATGGGCCAAATGGCCTCCTTCTGCACTGTAAATTATATGATATGATATGTTTTACTGTGTTAAAGGTGCTCTATGAATGCAAGTTGTTATTATTCGGATGGACTTCATTGAAAGTACACATCTAAGAATATTAGAGATTTTAGACTGTGGACTCATACAGGGACTTATTTACTCATCATTATCATGAAAATTCCTCTCTGTCTAATTATTTTTAAATTCATATATGTTTCCAGCACAGAAGGAGGCCATTCAGCCCATCATGTCCACGCCGATCAACAATGCCCTGACTACACTAATCCCAGTTTCCAGTGCTTGGCCTACAGCCCTGGAGGTTACGCCAGCATACGTGAATATCTAAATACTTCTTAAATAGCATTAGAGTTTCTGACTAAATCACCTTTTCAGGAATAGGTTCCAGATTCCCACCATCCCTCGGTGAAAAGGTTTTTCTTCAACTCCCCTCTTAGCCTCCTACCTCTGACCTTAAATTAGACCCTGGTTATTGGCTCCTTACTAGTGGAAAAATGCCTTCCTATCCACCTTATCCAGGTCCCTCATTATCTTATACACTTCTATCAGGTCCCCCCAACATTTGCTGCTCCAAGGCAAACACCCCCAGCCTGTCCAATCTTTCCTGATAGCTCAGATCCTCCATCCCTGGCAGCATCCTGGTAATTATCCTCTGCACCTTCTCCGGTGCAATCACATTCTTCCTACAATGTGGTGACCAGAACTGTATGCAGTACTCCAGTTGTGGCCTAACCAGCGTTTTATGCAGCACCGTCATAACCTCCCTGCTCTTGTATTCTATGCCTCGGCTAATAGAGGCAAGTATCCCATATGCCTTCGTAACCACCTTATCTACCTGCCCTGTTGCCTCCAGGGATCTGTGGATATGCACTCCAAGATCCCTCTGATTTTCAGTACTTTCCAGGGTCCTACCAGTCATAATGTAATCCTTTGCCTTGTTAGCCCTCCCCAAGTTGAATTCCATTTGCCACAGTTTTGCCCACCTGATCAGTCCAATGATATCCTCCTGCAGTCCACAGCTATCCTCTTCACTATTTACCACCCAACCAATGTCTGTGTCATCCGCAAACCTCTTGATCATACCCCCTACATTTAAGTCCAAATCATTTATGTACACCGCAAATAGCAAGGGCCCTGGCACCAAGTGCTGTAGAACCACACTGGAAATATAGTTCAAGTCACAAAAACACCCCTCTTTCTTCATCCTCTGCTTCCTGCCTCTCAGCCAGTTTTGGATCCAATGTGGCATTTTGTCTTGGATCCCAGGGGTCCTTACTTTCTTCACCAGTCAGCCATGAGCAACCTCTTCACAAGCCTTCCTAAAGTCCATATAGACCACATCAAATACATGACCCTTGGCAACACTACTTTGTCTTGCAAAGGCATTCCCTGGCAACTCATTCCGTGACCTTGGGTGAAAACGTTCTGCCTGGCTAGTTAGTGTCAATAAGAAGAAAACTGGTACATTGGAATGAGAAGGCTTTAGAAAACCACGGCAATTGGGAAGGTTGAGGGCAAGTTTTTAGACAGGGTGAATAATAGACCTTCCATCAGAAAGAGGGAAGAAATGTGTGACTTCATTTGCTGCCTTTCCTGACCTCAGGTTGCCCCAAAGCATTTTGCAGCCTGTGAAGTTATTTTAAAGTTGTGATTTAGGAAATGTGGCTGCTAATTTGTAGTGAAAAGCAAGATTCTACAAGCAACGTGATCAATTTGTTTTTACCAGAGATAAATATTGGCCCCAGGACACCAGGGAGTACATCTTCAAAATAATGCTTTAGGATCTTTAGTTCGGACAGAATCTCATTTTAAAGTTTCATCCAAAGATTGTACATCTGACAATGCAGCATTCCTTCAGTAATGCACTGGACTGTCAGCCTGCAGTATGTGCTTAAAATATCTGACAGGAACTTAACTCAGAAAACCATCTATCTGGATGGCGATAGGGCACGTATTGGGATTGGTCTCTTGGGACGGAGATAGGTCTCTCTGGTTTTAAACTGTTTCCAGGAATGAGTAATTGGTCTCCAGAGAAAGGTGGTTGATCACAGAGTCATTTATGAAACAGAAGGATGGCATTTGGCGCCATGCTGGTTCTGTATGGGCACTTTAGTTAACCTCACTGCCCCCTAATAACTCTGCAACTTTACTTCCAACAAGTGACTCTCCAATTTCCTGTTGAAATCATGATCGTCTCCACTTCCACAGCCCTCGTGGGCAGCAAGTTCCAGGTCATTACAACTCACTGTGTGAAAAACATTCTTCTTCACATCCACTCCCTCTCCTTATCGCTTGTCCAAAACCCTGGGGCGCGATTCGCCGAGGCCATACCGGTTGGTTTTATTGTGCGACGCCGGTCCGACGCCGTCCCGCCATTCTCCCAACTGGCGAGAACGGCCCTGTCAAGTTCGGCACCACACCAGCCGGAGAATCACCTGAGACACTCACAACGGCGATTCTCCGGTACCCCCGCCATTCTCCGGCCAGGATGGGCTGAGCGGTCGCTCCAACCCGACAGGTTCCCGCCGGCGCTGGCCACACCTGGTCGCGGCCGGCGGGAACTGTGCGGGAAAGTTGGGGGTGGCGGCCTTTGTGGGGGGGAGGGAAGAGTGGTTCCTTCACTGGGGGGAGGGCCTCCGATGGGTTCTGACCCGCGATCAGGGCCCACCAATCAGCGGGCCGACCTCTCTAAAAGAGGACCTCCTTTCCTCCGCCGCCTCGCAAGATCCATCCACCATCTTCTTGCGGGGTGGCCTCAGGGAGGATGGCAACCGCGCATGCACGGGTGACTTCATTTACTCGACAGTGGCCGCGTCATTTACACGGCGCCGCTTTTTACGCTGCGCCAAGGCAAAGCGCGTGTAAAATACGCACCGGCGCTCCTAGCCCCCCGGGGGCGGGAGAATAGGGGGCTGGGAGCAGGCTCTGATGCCGGAGTGAAACACTCCGGTTTTCACTCCGGCATCGGGACTTTGTCTCCATTTCGGAGAATCGCGCCCCTTGTCTTTGCTCCATCAGCCAAGGGGACCAGCTTTTTTTGTCTATCTAACCAAAACTGTCAGAATCTTGTAAATCTCCCTTCAATCTCCTTTGCTTCAAGGAGAACAACCCAAGCTTCTCCAGCCTAATCTTGTAACTAACCATGTCCCTCCCCCTCAACCCACACTATCCTGACCCTTACTTCCCCCATCCCTGGAACCACTTTGGTAAATTTCTTCTTCATTCTTTCAAAGACCCTCACGTCCTTCATAAAGTGTGGTGACCGGCACAGATATAGTGTACAGATTGTGGCTTAACTAGAACTTTATAAAGTCAAAGTTGATTGATGAGGGAAGGGCTGTAGATGTCATATACATGGACTTCAGTAAGGCATTTGGTAAGGTTCCCCATGATAGGCTGATGGAGAAAGTGAAGTCTCATGTGGTCCAGGGTATACTAGCTAGATGGATAAAGAACTGGCTGGGCAACAGGAGACAGAGAGTAGTGGTGGAAGGGAGTTTCTCAAAATGGAGAACTGTGATCAGTGGTGTTCCACAGGGATCCGTGCTGGGACCACTGTTGTTTGTGATATACATAAATGATCTGCAGGATGGTATAGGTGGTCTGATTAGCAAGTTTGCAGATGACACTAAGATTGGTGGAGTAGCAGATAGTGAAGGGGACTGTCAGAGAATACAGCAGAATCTAGATAGATTGGAGAGTTGGGCGGAGAAATGGCAGATGGAGTTCAGTCCAGGCAAATGCGAGGTGATGCATTTTGTATGATCCAATTCAAGAGTGAACTATACGGTAAATGAAAAAGCCCTGGGGAAAATTGATGTACAGAGAGATCCAAAATTGCCCTTAGTATTGGGTGGGGTTACTGGGTTATGGGGATAGGGTGGAGGTGTTGACCTTGGGTAGGGTGCTCTTTCCAAGAGCTGGTGCAGACTCGATGGGCCGAATGGCCTTCTTCTGCACTGTAAATTCTATGATCTGGGTGTTCAGGTCCATTGTACCCTGAAGGTGGCAACGCAGGTGGATAGAGTGGTCAAGAAAGCATACAGCATGCTTGCCTTCATCGGACGGGGTATTGAGTACAAGAGTCGGCAGGTCATGTTGCAGTTGTATAAGACTTTGGTTCGGCCACATTTGGAATACTGCGTACAGTTCTGGTCGCCACATTACCAAAGGGATGTGGATGCTTTGGAGAAGGTGCAGAGGAGGTTCACCAGGATGTTGCCTGGTATGGAGGATGCTAGCTATGAAGAGAGGTTGAGTAGATTAGGATTATTTTCATTAGAAAGACGGAGGTTGAGGGGGGACCTCATTGAGGTCTACAAAATCATGAGAAGTATAGACAGGGTGGATAGCAAGAAGCTTTTTCCCAGAGTGGGGGACTCAATTACTAGGGTCACGAGTTCAAGGTGAGAGGGGAAACGTTTAAGGGACATATGCCTGGAAAGTTCTTTACGCAGAGGGTGGTGGGTGCCTGGAACGCATTGCCGGCGGAGGTGGTAGAGGCGGGCACGATAGCGTCATTTAAGATGTATTTAGACAGATACATGAATGGGCAGGGAGCAGAGGGATACAGATCCTTAGAAAATAGGCGGCAGTTTTAGATAGAGGATCTGGATCGGCGCAGGCTTGGAGGGCCGAAGGGCCTGTTCCTGTGCTGTAATTTTTCTTTGTTCTTTTGTTCTTTGTTCAACATAACTTCCCTGCTTTTGTACTCAATGCTATACCGTGTATTGATGAAGCCCAGGATAACCATGTGCTTTGCTAATCATTGTCTCAATATGTCCTGCCACCTTCAAAGACTGACTCACATGCGCCCCAGGTCTCTCGATCCCTGTACACACTTTAGAATGGTGCCATTACATCTAGATTTCCTCTCCCTAACCTTTCTGCCAAAATGGGTCACCTCTCAGTTCTCTGTATTAAACTCAGTCTTGCACTTGCCTATTCATTCTGCGAACAAATCGATTTCATACTACAAGTAATTCATATTCTCTCACTTGTAGGTATTATTGTTAAACTTCGAAATTCTACTCTGTATCCCAAGATCCAAGTCATTTATGTAAAGCAAAAGCAATAATTCAGTCCTGGGATGAATAATTAGTGTCCGGGTTTTTAAGTTTAAAAAAAAAAGATGTTTAATTTTTAAAAACATTTGGACAAATTGTAACTCAAAGAAGGTGTGTTCAAAAGAGTCAGGTTTATTAAGAAAAGAGAAATCTACAGAGCAGCTTCTTACAATCTCATGTCCTCATTCGGATGTGTGTTTAGTTTTATTAAATGACAGTTCACTGCATTCCAACAGGCTGTCAGCTCCTCACTCAAAGGCCATATTTTCAGATGTAATTTCTTGGTGCGAAATGAAGCATTCATTAGTTTGTGATCAAAGTGAGCTGTTGCTATAGTTACTGTTGGTTAGCTTGTCTCTGACTAGCAGTGCTTGGTGTCACCATTGGCATTGTGTATCATTCATCCAAATGTGATTGGTCTGGGGTTATTGGCCTCCTATGATATGGCATGTGAGCTAATTGGCTCCTTAATTCAGAGGTTCCATACCTGACTGTATCTATTTGTGCCTACATGCTTTTATTGTATCTATGATGTTGGCTGTTGTGTTGAGTCTACATATGTTCAATCTTTGCAGGATATTATATGATGGATCTGCATGTATCTTTAATGGAGCTGAATTTCAGTGAGTTCATACATAACTGGGAATCCTTGGAGTGTGTCTGTGACTTGGGGGGGGGGGGGGGTTGCAGTGAGACTGGGAATGTGTGTGTGTGTGAGAAATGGGCAATGTTTGTGTGGGTGAGTCTGAAAGAGATTGGGAATGTGTGTGTGGGAGAGAGATTGGAAATGTGTGTGTGGGAGAGAGTTTGGGAATGTGTGAGTGAGGCTGGGAATGTATGTATGTGTGTGAGACTGGGAATGTGGGTGTGTATGTGTGGGGTGTGTGGGTTTGTGTGAGAGAGGCTGGGAATATGTGAAATGAAAAGAAATGAAAATCGCTTATTGTCACGAGTAGGCTTCAATGAAGTTACTGTGAAAAGCCCCTAGTCGCCACATTCCGGCGCCTGTCCGGGGAGGCTGGTATGGGAATCGAACCGTGCTGCTGGCCTGCTTGGTCTGCTTTAAAAGCCAGCGATTTAGTCGAGTGAGCTAAACCAGCCCCTATGAAAATCGCTTATTGTCACGAGTAGGCTTCAATGAAGTTACTGTGAAAAGCCCCTAGTCGCCAAATTCCGGCGCCTGTCCGGGGAGGCTGGTACGGGAATCAAACCGTGCTGCTGGCCTGCCTTGGTCTGCTTTCAAAGCCAGCGATTTAGCCCAGAGAGAGACTGGGAATATGTGTGTGTATATGTGAGAGACTGGGAATGTGGGTGTGTGTATGTGTGAGAGACTGGGAATGTGTATATGTGTGTGTGAGAGAGAGGCTGGGAATGTGTGTGTGTGAGAGAGAGACTGGGAATGTGTGTGTGTGTGAGAGAGACTGGGAATGTGTGTGTATGTAAGACTGGGAATGTGTGTGTGAGAGGGACTGGGAATGTGTGTGTGTGGGGTGTGTGTGAGAGACTGGGAATGTGTGTGTGTGATTCTGGGAATGTGTGTGCATGTGAGAGACTGGGAGTGCTGGTGTGTGTGGAGGGGTGTTAGTGTGGGTGTGTGAGACTGGGAATCTGATTGTGTGTGTGTGAGAGACTGGGAATATGTGTGTGTGTATGTGAGAGACTGGGAATGTGACTGTGTGTATGTGTGTGGGTGGGGGGGGGGGGGGGGAGGTGACTGTGAATGTGTGTGGGTAGGGATATGTGTGACTGAGAATGTGTGTATGTGACTGGGAATGTGTGGGTGTGTGGCTTATGACTGGGAATGTGTGAGTGAGACTGGAAATGTGTATGTGAGACTGGGAACGTGTGTGTGAGAGAGACTGGAAATGTGTTTGTGTGGTGTGTGTGCATGTGTGTATGTGACTGGGAACGTGTGTGTGAGAGAGACTGGAAATGTGTTTGTGTGGTGTGTGTGCATGTGTGTATGTGACTGGGAACGTGTGTGTGAGAGAGACTGGAAATGTGTTTGTGTGGTGTGTGTGTGCATGTGTGTGTGTGTGACTGTGATTGTGTGTGTGTGAGAGACTGGAAATGTGTATGTGAGACTGGGAACGTGTGTGTGAGAGAGAAGCTGGGAGTCTGTGTGACTGGGAATGTATTTCTGTGTGACTGGGTGAGTGTGTGGTTGGGATTAGGAGTGTGTGGGTGTCTGGGAGTTGGTGGTTGGGACTTCAACATCTTCGATTAGCTAGTGAAACAATCAGCTAGAAATTACCAATAGTGCCTTTAACAGTTCTGCTTCAGCCCCCTTGATATAAAGACGTTTTGTTGATAAGATGTAGATATTAGACACAGTGTTAGCTTTCATTTCCAGATTGTGTGTCAGTATCCTTGTCTTTGTTTGGTGTGAGTAATGCCGTATCCACTTGGACATCCTCCTCATCCGACTGGACTATCGGGGTCTCATCACCATCTAACTCCAGACTGGTAGGATTTGTAGAGTTGGAGGAAGTGGATGACATCCTGGATTTTATTTCTGCAGAGTTTGGAACTTTAATAGTGATCTCACTATTATAAAACTGTTCATCTGTGTGAAGAAACAAAACATATTAGTACGGGGACTTCTAGGATTAGTAAACACTTAGCAACAAAGATTTGCTCCCTCTTGTCAAAACGGACAATATCTGACATCCTGGGATAATAAGTGCTGGGCAATGCTGCTCTGAATACAGGTTAGATCCTGGGTGATAGTTGTCAAGGTGCAGGCAGTGCCACAATCTCTCCACCTTCTTGTGTAGCGGAGGACTGAAGTTTTCCCAACTTTCCCAGAATATGATATTGAAAATCTTATCTACCTTGAATGCCAAAACATTAGGATTCCTGCTTAATTCATGTTGTCAACCATATGTTCCAGGCATGTTGGCACAGGACTCCTGGGACACCCTAACATGTTACACTAGCTTGGCATGGAGTGTAACCAATTGTTTGCTGTTGTGTCCTGTTTATTGCTTACCTGGCAGTGTTGATCCCTCACAGCCATCCATGCTGGAGTTGAGGAACACATCGAGTGCTTCCTGGTCGGACATGTCCATTAGATCCACCTGCTCCAGCATGTCCACATTGACTTCCATGGAGGAGACACTCCCAATTGGTGCTGTGGGAAGCAGAACATCCTTTCACCATGGATCATGGAGAATGCCAAGCCCATTATCCCTGCTCATGAGCTCATTCCCTCTCTCTCTCTCTTTCTCTCAAGTTCTCAATTGACTCAGACTCCGGTAGCTCTCCACTACCCCCTCTTCCCCCTCCTCCGAGATACTTTAGGTTAGATTGCAGCTTTTGAGGAAAAACATTCACTCCAACATCTCATCCCAATGGAATTGTCCGACTTGCATAATAACTAAGAAATTTACAATTAAAACTGACTGACCTCTTTGACTCCCGATTTTTGCAACTTTTCAATGGCAGAAGTTCAGGTTTCACATCGAAATATAAACTCAATTTTGAGTCTTACTTTGTTTTACTTGTGTTAATGTTTGATATTGGAGGACGCTGTGTTGGAGAAAAGTGTCCAATGAGCTTTAGCTCATGGTCACCTAATTATCCCTTTTAACATGAACAAACCTGCAGTGCTGTATAAGCTGCAATGGTGGCTGACGTGGTTTCCGGGCAGAGGTAATAGAGAGGGAGGGATTGCCATATCCCAATAAGGGCTCGTGATCGATCACTGATAGTGAATGGGGTTAGAATAGTTAGGTGGTTGTTTTTGACCGGCGCAGACTCGATGGGCCGAAGGGCCTTTTCTGTGCTGTATGACACGATGAATCCATCACCTCAGACAGAACAGGGGAAACAAACCTTGTGTGTACTTTGAAGCGCTGTCTGTGTTTCGACTGAACAGAACCATGAAGATTTTTTTCAAAGACAATCTCTGACATTGCTCTGAGTATTAGATCATTCTTACCCTATTTCAAGCGGGAGAAGGTAAATTGATAAAATCTGTATCCATTAAATGAAGGGTTTTGGTTACTAACTGCCTTTCAGCTTAATGATTTAATTGACAAAGGTACACAGAGTATGGCTCATTGGGTTTTAAATGTAGGAGAACTTTGAAGTTTAGACTATGCATCTAAAGTCAGTGTAGGACGTCCTATTGCCATGTCTAGCATGTCCGACAGTGAACTTCAAACTATTTTTCATATTTTTAAAAACTGGGCACAAAAGGCTTCTTTAACCACTCCCATGTCTCAAGAGGGAGCTAAAGAGACATTCCAGACTGTGAATCACCACCCTTTCCTGAAAACAATCCTCCCATTACTTCTGTTTTCCTGTGGATCAGCTGTGATTCAAGTGGCTCATACTTGTGTGACGTAGAAAATTGATCATAGGTTTGGTGAACTAATTTTTCCTTCAATGTTAGGCCTGCAGACTCTCAGAACCACTCTCACTCTGAAATCATGCTCTTCTCTCCTGGAGTCATGTATAAGTGTATTGTCCACATGGCATATTACTCCTTCTATGCCTTCCAGAGTGTGAGATATTGTTCTCTCGGAAATCTCTGGAGTGGACACTATTCCAAAGGACGCTATTGATTGGGGGCAGCATGGCGGCACAGTGGTTAGCACTGCTGCCTCACGCACTAGGGACCCGGGTTCAATTCTGGCCTTAGGGGACTGTGTGGAGTCTGCATGTTCTCCCTGTGTCTGCGTGGGTTTCCTCCCAAGTCTAAAGATGTGCAGGTTAGGTTAATTGGCGGAGCTAAATTGCCCCTTAGTGCCCAGGGATGTGCAGGTTAGCTTACGGGGATAGGGCGGGGTAGACATAGGTAGGGTGCTCTTTCAGAGGATAGGTGCAGACTCAATGGGCTGAATGGCCTCATTAAGCACTGTATGGATTCTATGAATAATGACCGAATGGCATTATGAATGTGGTCAGAATACTGGATTCTTTTTCTGCTTGGTGGCTAGCAGAATGACAGACAGCAGTTCGAAGATTTCTCAGCTTCTATTTTTCAGCTTTTCCATGAGATGACCTTCCACTTTTAAAGTTGTCTGACAGAGAGCCGCTGCGGGATTCTCCGTCGGCGGGATCCTGCACTTCACCAGCAGCACACCCACACACACGGATTTCCCGATGATGTGGGGATGGACACAATGGGAACCCCATTGGCCGGCTGGGGGATCAGACGATGTCTCTGCCTGCGGGGCGCGCCGGAAAATGGGGCTGGTGGAACGGAGAATGTCTCTGTTTATTACCCTCAGGATCTCATGTGCCTTTTTCACCACTTTCTAAACCGGCTTTGCCACCTTTGTGCACATAGACCTCCAGGTCTCTCTGCTCCTACTCCCCATTTAGAATTGTTCCCTTGATATTTAAATAGCTGCTTCTTGTTCTTCCAACCAAATACCAAAGGGGAGTCAGTCTATGTCTGACAATAAACCAGACGTTTGCTGTTATTGGCAAAGATTATTTAGCTGCCAAGCTAATGCATGGGACAAGCTCAGAGTACCAACCGTAGTGCCGTACCCTGGGAGTGCTGCATTGTCAGAGGTAAGCTGTAAGATTCCATAACACTATTGGAAGAAGATCAATGATTTCTCCCTGGCACCTTGCTCAATATTTACCCCTTATCCGATTTCCCCCAAAATAATTATCTTCTCATTACTGTTTATGGGAGCTTGCTGTGCATAACTTGGCTGCTGCAGCCTACATCACAAAATAGGCTGTGCTTCAAATGTGTTTAATTGCTGCAACGTGCTTAGGACACGTTAAACTTATGAATGATACTGTGAAAAGTTTTCCTTAACCTACAATTGCAAGCCGGGAATGAGGATTTAGAATTTTTATCACTCTTCATTCACTGTTAGCTCTCTAGTCCAAGAATTCAAGGACTGAATTTTACTTACGCCTCTGGTGCTCAATTTGTAGATGGGCCGCAGTGAGGTAGAAATCAGCATCAGGCTGGAATACATCTTCAAAAAATCGCTGCCTGTCCCTGAATTTCATCTGTGGGGTTTGATCAGTGTCCAGCAGCCTGGATGTGTGATCTGTCGCAGCTGGGATAGACAATTGTAACAGTCAGCAACACGTACCAGCACTGTGCACGCAACACATACCAGCACAGTGCACACAACATATACCAGCACTGTGCACACAACACATACCAGCACTGTGCACACAACACATACCAGCACAGTCCACACAACTCATACCAGCACTGTGCACGCAACACATACCAGCCCTGTGCACGCAGCACATACCAGCCCTGTGCACGCAACACTTACCAGCACTGTGCACGCAACACATTACAGCCCTGTGCACGCAACACTTACCAGCACTGTGCACGCAACACTTACCAGCACTGTGCACGCAACACATACCAGCATTGTGCACGCAACACATACCAGCCCTGTGCACACAGCACATACCAGCCCTGTGCACGCAACACATTACAGCCCTGTGCACGCAACACTTACCAGCACTGTGCACGCAACACTTACCAGCACTGTGCACGCAACACATTACAGCCCTGTGCACGCAACACTTACCAGCACTGTGCACGCAACACATTACAGCCCTGTGCACGCAACACTTACCAGCACTGTGCACGCAACACTTACCAGCACTGTGCACGCAACACATTACAGCCCTGTGCACGCAACACTTACCAGCACTGTGCACGCAACATATACCAGCACTGTGCATGCAACATTTACCAGCACTGTGCACGCAACATATACCAGCACTGTGCATGCAACATTTACCAGCACTGTGCACGCAACATATACCAGCCCTGTGCATGCAACACTTACCAGCACTGTGCACACAACACATACGAGCCCTGTGCACGCAACACTTACCAGCACTGTGCACGCAACATATACCAGCACTGTACATGCAACATTTACCAGCACTGTGCACGCAACATTTACCAGCACTGTGCACGCAACATTTACCAGCACTGTGCACGCAACATATACCAGCACTGTGCACGCAACATTTACCAGCACTGTGCACGCAACATTTACCAGCACTGTGCACGCAACATATACCAGCACTGTGCACGCAACATTTACCAGCACTGTGCACGCAACATTTACCAGCACTGTGCACGCAACATTTACCAGCACTGTGCACGCAACACTTACCAGCACTGTGCACGCAACAAATACCAGCACTGTGCACGCAACATATACCAGCACTGTGCACGCAACATATACCAGCACTGTGCTCTCAACATATACTAGCACTGTGCACACAATATATAACAGCACTGTGCACGCAACATATACCAGCACTGTGCACGCAACATGTACCAGCACTGTGCACGCAATATATAACAGCACTGTGCACGTAACATCTACCAGCACTGTGCACGCAACATATACCAGCACTGTGCACGCAACATATACCAGCACTGTGCACACAATATATAACAGCACTGTGTACGCAACATATACCAGCATTGTGCATGCAACATACACCAGCACTGTGCACGCAACATATACCAGCACTGTGCATGCAATATATAACAGCACTGTGCACGCAACATATACCAGCAGTGTGCTTGCAACTATTATGATCCCAGACCGGACTCTAACAGTGGCTAGGATACTGGACAAAAACCCCAATATTTTATTTTAATTTTGTAAGACTGTGAGAAAAAGCGACCTCGCTCCAGGAGTGATTTCACAAATAAATGGGGATATGGTATTGAACAAATTTTATTACTAATGCAGTATTAAAATATCTTTAACATCACACAAGGAAATAGCTTGTAATTATCCCTTAAACAATGCTAATTAATACAGTGGCACAATGACCCTTAACTGCTATCTTTACTTCCACTCAAACAGCAAAAGTATCTCAGCTCTCAATCCACTGTCAAATAGAGTCAGCATTCAGGGATATCTGCTTTACAGAGATGTCTGGATACGCTACTTTAAGGAAGAGAGATCTTTTGTCACTGCTTGAAAGAAAAGACCTGAATTCTGTCAGTCCCATGCAGTAACTCTGGTTGGATTTCTTCAGAAGCTGCTTCTCTGCTTCTTCCAGCTCACCTTCCAACCATACAATTCTGAACTGCTTGGAAAGAAACTGCTAATCTGTCTACAGATAAATCGTTCATCGAACTGTAGTGAGAACAAATGCTTGACCTCTGCTCATACCCCAACCTAAATCTCAACTAAACTGCTTTCCTGCAAAATGCCTGATAATGTGGCTCCAGCGATTAATTATCAAGCTGAAACGCAATGGGCGGGATTGTCCGACTCCACGCCGGGCCGGAGAATCGCCAGCGTGCTGCATGAATCTCGCCATGTACCCCGATGCCAGGCACAGAGCGGTGAATCGGCACCTTTGGGGCCGGCGTGGTCAGTGCAGCGCCAGTCAGGGGCTGCTCTACGCGACCCCACTGTGATTCTCCGGCCCGGATGGACTGAGCGGCCGTAAAAAGAAAACCAAGTATCACTAGCGCCGTTCAAACCTGCTCTGAGCCGGCGGGACCTCGGCGTTGAAGGGTGCGGGGGTGCCCTATGGGGGGGGGGGGGGTGAGGGAGGGTCTGACCCCGGGAGTGGGCCTCCGTGTGCCCTGGCCTGCGATTGGGACCCACCGATCGGCAGGCCGGCCTCGCTGTCTCACGGTCTCCTTGCTTCCACGACAGCGCCTGTACTCCTGCGCCATGTTGGGTCGGGGCTGGCGTGGACAGAGAGACACCACACATGCGCAGAAATCGTGCCGGTGGGACTGCACATGCGTGAGTTCGCGCCGGACACACTGCGCATGCGCAGATCCCCCGGCGCCCATTCCACGGCTGGATCAGCAGTTTGAGCGGCGTGAACCGCTCCAGCGCCCTGCTGCCCCCCTGTAGGGGCCAGAATTACTGATTCCATGGCCGTGATGATGCTGTCGGGAAAAGCTATTAGCCTCAGGATCAGAGAATCCCGCCCAATGTATCTAATTAACACCACAGGGACTTCCCTTCATCTAAACAAAACTCCATACGCCCAAGCTTTTATGATGCCTTAATTGCACCTAGGGCTCCCAAAACCTTTCAAACCAGGATTCTTTAAAAACACTACTGCGGCAGTGATGCACACACAGTAACCCATGTTTTTAAACTTATTGCACTAAATACCTATAATACAATGGCCGAGATTCCCCGAGCATCCATGCTGAAATCGCGCTTGGCACGAGGGCGCAGAATGGGGCGTCAGACCCACGATCAGGTCCGATGCCTTCCCGCGATTCTCCAGGGACTGTAGAATCGCCACCAGTCATGCGCATGCGGCAGGCACTCGGAGTGGAGCCTGTGGACACAGTCCATGGCCACCCTGGTGGGGGCGGGGATCTGTCACCGGGGGGTGGGCCTCCAGGAAAGCTAGAGTTCCGATCGGGGGCCACCAATTGGCGGGTGTGCGTGATCTGGGGGGGCCTGTATTGTTGGGGCCAGCTTGCTGTGTGGGTCTGCCATGTTGCGCGGAGCCGCCATTGCATGGCAGGATGTGCAGGGCCCCGTATCGGCAGTTGGAGCTGCGAGGACTACCCCGGAGCCCTGCAAGCCCCCTCTAAAAAGGAGAATCATTCTGGGCTTTCTCCAGGAAAGTCCAGAGTAATTCGGGCCCATTTTTTTCTTTCCAAAATACAGTGCAGAAGGAGGCCAATCGGCCCATCGAGTCTGCACTGACCCACTTAAGCCCTCACTTTCACCCTATCCCCGTAACCCAATAACCCCTCCTAATATTTTTTTGTCACTAAGGGCAATTTATCATGGCTAATCCACCTAACCTGCACGTCTTTGGACTGTGGGAGGAAAACGGAGCACCCGGAGGAAACCCACGCAGACACTGGGAGAACGTGCAGAGAACGTCACAGGCAGTGAACCAAGCCGGGAATCGAACCTAGGACCCTGGCGCTGTGAAGCCACAGTGCAATCCACTTGTGCTACCGTGCCGTTTTCTCGCGGGCGTGGGGACATAGCCCCATTTTCAGAGAATTCCACCAATATATCTGAAATTCCTACATTCAAATGTGCCCACACCAGCTCTGTGCGCATAACATACACCAGCTCTGTGCGTATAACATACACCAGCTCTGTGCGCATAACATACACCAGCTCTGTGCGCATAACATACACCAGCTCTGTGCATATAACATACACCAGCTCTGTGCGCATAACATACACCAGCTCTGTGCGTATAACATACACCAACACTGTGCGCATAACATACACCAGCTCTGTGCGTATAACATACACCAACACTGTGCGTATAACATACACCAGCTCTGTGCGTATAACATACACCAACACTGTGAGTACAACATACACCAGCTCTGTGCGTATAACATACACCAGCTCTGTGCGTATAACATACACCAGCTCTGTGCGTATAACATACACCAGCTCTGTGCGTATAACATACACCAACACTGTGAGTACAACATACACCAGCTCTGTGCGTATAACATACACCAGCTCTGTGCGATTAACATGCACCAACACTGTGCGTATAACATACACCAGCTCTGTGCGTATAACATACACCAACACTGTGCGTATAACATACACCAGCTCTGTGCGTATAACATACACCAGCTCTGTGCGTATAACATACACCAACACTGTGCGTATAACATACACCAGCTCTGTGCGTATAACATACACCAGCAATGTGCTCATCTATGCTAAGCCATTTATTTCCTTGTTTACTGCAATGTGTTTATGGTTTTGATGCGTTGTTGGTCAAAATGTGAAACTTCAACAAATATATATATATTTTAAACCTGATTGCAGGATAGTGAGTAAGGTATAATCTGATCTGTTCCAATCTTTCACAGGACTAAATTGAACTGATGATAGGATAGTTGAATTGCACGAGTCCCAGAAGAGTCAGGTATACAATGTATTTTTTAAAAAGATTTTCCAATTGAGTAGCAATTTAGTGTGACCAATCCAGCTACCCTGCACATCTTTGGGTTATGGGGGTGAGGCCCACACAGACACCGGGCGAATATGCAAACTCCACATGGACAGTGACCCGGGGCCGGGATCAAACCTGGGTCATTGGCGCCGTGAGGCAGCAGTGCTCACAACTGCGCCACCGTGCTACCCGCCGGGTATATAATATATAAGAGGTATTGCAAGGTAGGGAGCACATGGGGAGCTGGGAGTCTGTATGTGAGCTTCAGCTTTATTAGGTCCCTGAACTTTATGTAAGCAACATCACAGAGAAGTTAGAATGTCTAATCCTCCAGCCATACAGTATCTATCCTCCAACTCTGCCGTCACACCTACTCTTTCTCCTGCTCCTTGTATGTATGGCCTCTCCCTCGATCACTGTTGCTTGCAGTGTTGAGAAACACCATTCTATCTATCGGGACTTTGTTGCAATCCGGGACCTCAGCAGGAAACGCCCCACCGAGGCCGCACTTTGTCCAGTTTCCAGCACTGAGGAGCTCCACTTGTCGGAACTCCTCGATGCAGGAAGAGATCGGGACCTATTTTTAATTAGAACATAGAACAGTACAGCACAGAACAGGCCCTTCGGCCCTCAATGTTGTGCCGAGCCATGATTACCCTACTCAAACCCAACAACCCCCCCCCCCCCCCCCCCCCCTTAACCTTACTTTTTATTAGGACACTACGGGCAATTTAGCATGGCCAATCCACCTAACCCGCACATCTTTGGACTGTGGGAGGAAACCGGAGCACCCGGAGGAAACCCACGCACACAGGGGGAGGACGTGCAGACTCCACACAGACAGTGACCCAGCCGGGAATCGAACCTGGGACCCTGGAGCTGTGAAGCATTTATGCTAACCACCATGCTACCCTGCTGCCCTAATTGACGTCCCAAACTCCCGATCCCCCGACGCAACACCCAAACCACCTCCAAAGCCCCAACTCACCTAAAAGGGGGTCTTCGGTGCCCTCCCGCACCCACCTCACACAGGCAAGGCACCCTCAAGTCCAATTCCTGGCATGTCTGAAAATGCCAGCCTGGCAATGCTGCTGCCAGCACCACCTGGTCACCTCGGCGCTGCCAGACTGGCACCCAGGTGACTGCCAGAGTATGAGGCTGGCAATGCCAAGGTGCCCAGGTGGCACCAGTGCCAGGGTACTACCCTGCCCTTGGGGGCCGATTTAGCTCAGTTGGCAAGACAGCTGGTTCATGATGCAGAGTGCGGCCAGCAGAGCAGGTTCAATTCCTGTGCCAGCTGAGGTTATTCATGAATGCTTCTCAACCTTGCCCCTCGCCTGAGGTGTGGTGATCCTCAACTCTCCCCCTCAAAGGAGAAAGCAGCCTATGGTCATCTGGGACTATGGTGACAAATGTCCCTGTGTACCTCCTTGCATCCTCTTCACAATTTACAATTCACAACTTTCCTACTTATCTTTGTGTCATCATCAAATTTAGCAACCATACCCCTCATTCAAGTCATTTATATATGTTGTATAAAGTTGAGGCCCAGCACTGATCCCTGAGGCACTTATCAACCTGAAAAAGTCCCATTTACGGTAACATTTGTTTCCGGTTAACGAGCCACTCTTCAATCCATGCCAAATGTTACCCCTACACCTTTTATGTTCCGCAATAATCTTTCATGTGGCATCTTATCAAATGCCTTCTGAAAATCGATTCACAGTACATCTGTTGGTTCCCCTTTATCCACAGCACGTGTGGCTCCTTCAAAGAACTCCAATAAGTTGGTTAAATATTATTTCCCTTTCATGTTGCCTCTGCCTGATTACCTTGAATTTTTCCCAATGTCCTGCTTTAATAAAGACATGGGCAGCGGGAATCTCTGACCCCCCGTCGGGTCGGAGAATCCGCGGGGGGTGCCGCCCCGATGTTGGCTCCCGTGTTCTCTGGCGCCGGTTTTAGGGCGGGAGCGGGGTTCACGCCACGCCGGTCAGGGCCGTTGGTAGTGGCACCCCTGGCAATTCACCGGGCCCCGATGGGCCGAGCGGCCGTCTGTTTGTGGCCAGTCTCATCGGCGAGGGTTAGACATGGTCCTGCACGGCAGGACCTGGCAGGTAAGTCGGCTGGGACGGTCCTCGGTGGGGGGGGGGGGGGGGGGGGGGGGGGCGCAGGGGGATCCGACCCCGGGGGAGTGCCCACACAGTGGCCTGGCCCGCGATCGGGGGCCACCGCTCTGCGGGCGGGCCTGTGCCATGGGGGAACTCCTTCCTTCGGCGCCGGCCATGGCGGAGCCTTACAGGGGCTGGCACGGAAGGACGACAACCCCCTGCGCATGCGCCAGAATACGCCGGCCGGCCTGCACTTGCGTGGATCCATGCGCGAGATCATGCCAGCCCTTCGGCACAGGCGCAAACTCGCGCAGTCCCTTCGGCGCCGGATAGCGCGGCGCCAACCCCTCCGCCGCCCCCGGAAGTGAGGAGAATTCCGCACTTTCGGGGACTGTTAACGCCCGAGTGGTTCATGCCGGTTTTCCCGCCGGCATGGGGACTTAGTCCCGCGAAAGGGGAATCCCGCCCGAGTCCACACTGAGTAAAATAAGAAAAAAAGTTTTATTTACGCAACCGATATGTACACTACCCGGTAGATACCTACCTGGTTCCTCTCTGGTTGGTGCCTTACTGGCCAACCTTTTATACATGAGATAATTGATATACCCCGCTCCTAGCGGGGGCAGCTCGTACTTCACCCTGACCATGGGGAAAACAAGCATTCCCATACCATAGGTTCCGTGCAGGATATTACATCTGCCAACATCTTTAATAGTAGCTTCCCACATTTTCCTTTGATTGATGGTAAAGTCATTGGCCTATAGTTTCTTTCCTTGTGTCTCCATCACTTTTTGAATGAAGGAGTTACATTTGCTACTTTTCAATCCAATGGGACCTTCCCTGAATCGAGGGAGTTTTGGAAAATTAAAAACGTCGCATTAATTATCTTACTAGCCACTTCTTTTAAGACCCTAGGATGAAATCCATCAGGACATGGGGATTTGTCAGCCCACAGACCCAGCCCATAGACCCAACAGTTTGCTCAGTACCACCTCCTTGGTGATTGTAATGTTCCTGAGTTCCTCCCTCACTATCATTTCCTGATTTACATCTATTTCTGGGATGTTACTTGTGTCTTCTGGAGTGAAGACCGATGTGAAATACTTGTCTAATTCATCCACCATCTCCCTACTTTCCTTTATCAATTCCCCAGATGCATTTTCTACAGGATCAACGCAGGACTTTTACTCTGCCTGTACATTTTTAGCTAGCTTCCTGTTGTATTCTAATTTTTCCCTCCTTAGTAATCTTTTTGTCATTCTTTGGTACTCCTTATACTCTGTCAAACTGCTGCCCCGTCTTTGGACAATGAAATGCTTTTTCTTTAAGTTACTGTCTTTAACTTTTTTAGTTAACTAGAGAAACAGGCTAATTGAGTGGGCAACAAGATGTCAGGTAGAGTATAATGAAGGGAAGTGTGAAGTTATTCACTTTGTTCAAAAGAATAGAAAAGCTGATTTTTAAAAAAAAGGTGTGAAACTTGTAAGTGCTGATTTTCAAAGAGATTTGGGTGTGTTTGTTCAAGGGACACAAAATGTTTAACGTACAGGTACAGCAAGCAGTTAGGAAGGCAAATGGAATGTGGCCTTTATTGCCAGGGGATTGGCGTACAGGAATAAAGAAGTCTTGATACAATTGGACAAGGTTTTGGCGAGACCATGGGCTGGATTCTCCGACCCCCCCCCCCCCCCCCCCCCCCCGGCCGGGTCGGAGAATTGCCGGCCGCCGAATTCTCCGGCACTGGAGATTCGGCAGGGGCGGGAATCGCGCCGCGCCGGCCGGCGTGAATCAAACCACCTCCCTTACCGGCGGGACTGGCGGCGCGGGCGGGCTCCAGGGTCCTCGGGGGGGGGGGGGGGGGGGGGTGGGGGGGCGCGGGGCAATCTGGCCCCGGGTGGAGTGTTGGGCACTGTGGATTCGTGAAGCAGACATATGCCACCAACACTGACGATGGTTCAACACTATTTTATTAACTCTTATAAAATGGTAGACATACTATAACTGTGGGTTTACACAATGCTAGATTTACTGGAGACCTGTGCCTGTCTGAACCAGTTGAATGACTCAGCACGTGGTGTGAGTTTGTACTGTACTTGATGAGCTCTTGTGCTTCGGAGAGGCAGCAACCAGAATGAGTGGGAAAAGTGATACCCTCTGTCTTTATAGTGCGTGTGTTCTAACTGGTGATTGGCTGCAATGTTTGTGCATGTTGATTGGTCCAAGTGTATGTCCATCAGTGTGTGTGTCTGCACCATGATATACTGGTGTATATTATGACACCGGGGGGTGCCCCCACGGTGGCCTGGCCCACGATCGGGGTCCACCGATCCGCGTGCGGGCCTGTGCCGTGGGGGCACTCTTTTCCTTCTGCGAAGGCCATCGCTGACGCTGACGCTCCCGCGCATGCGCGGACTTCCGCCGGCCGGCGAAGTCCCTTCGGCCCCGGCTGGCGTGGCGCTAAAGGCCTTCCATACCAGCCGGCTGACGGGAACCACTCCGCCGCGGGCCTAGCCCCTCAATGTCAGGGCTTGGCCCCTAAAGCTGCGGAGAAGTCCGCACCTTTGGGGTGGCCCGACGCCGGAGTGGTTCACGCCACTCCATCCCACCGGGAACCCCCCCCGCCCCACCGGGTAGGGGAGAATCCCGGCCCATATTTCGAATACTGCGTGCAGGTTTCGTCTCCACATTCAGAAAAAGGTAGCAAATTGGGTTTATGTTCTCTGGAGTTTAGAAAAATGAGAGGTAATCTCAGTAAAACACACTGGATTGTGAAGGAGTTTGACAGGGTGGACACACAGAGATTGTGTCTGCTGGGCGGGGAAGCTAAAACGCTGGCACAGTCTCAGAATAAGGGGGCCGATCATTTAGGGCTGAGATGGGGAGAAAATATTTCACTCAGAGGGATGTGAACCTTTTGGAATTCTCAATCCCAGAGGGTTATGTTTAATATATTTAATACTAGGATAGACAGATCGTTTGGTCTCTCAGAAAATCAAGGGATAGGGGGAATGGGCAGAGAAAATGAACTTAAAGTCCAAGATCAGCTGTGATCATATTGAATGTTGGAGCAGGTTCAACATTGTGTTCAGGAAGGGGAGGTTGCAACTGATAGGGAGCCATATAGCCGGGATTTAGAGAAGTTGAGGAGGAGACACCGGTGCACTGGCCCTGTCCAACACGTTCAATGTACTCACGATCTGTGAGGACAAGGAGGAATACTGAAGGGAGGACAAGTACATTACAGACCAAGGAACAGTGGCTCAGCAAGGGTGGTCGTAATAGGAACTTCTTTCATTAGGCTGATAGATAGAGTCCACCAGAGCCAAGAACTAGAATACTGAAGGGCATGTTGCCCACTCAATGCCAGGGCAAGGGAAATCTTAGGGTGGCATGAGAGAAACTTGGAAAAGGAAGGAGTAAACCCAGTTGTCATGGGCAATGTTGGAACAAAATGACGTAGATAGATACAGGGAAGAGCTCCCTTGACAGAATCTGAGGGGTTTGAACATCAATTAAAAAGAAGGATCTCAAAGGTAATAATCTCAATCTCTTGACCCTGAGACATGTCAAATTGGCATTGGAACGGACAGATCAGAATCAATACATGGAAGGGGAATTCCTTCACATGGGACACTGAAATCAGATCTGGGGTAGGAAGTTGTACCGATGGGATGCACTCCACCTGAACTGGGATGGAATTTGTAACCTGACAGAAAGGGTAAATGGAGAGATGGCAAAGGCTTTAAACTAGTCAGATGTGAGGAGGGATCTACAAGAGACATTAGCAGCCTAACCGGAGACAAAACAGGACCGCTGATCATAGGAAAGAATAAAGTAAGGGATAACATTGATAGCAAGGGAGTCAATAGCGTTATGGAGCGGTAGTCTACAAAACGATTAGACATGAAGTGAGAGGAAATCCTACTAAAATAAATGTTTGTATAGAAATGGACACATGCTGTGATATTATGCCTGCAGTTGCTGCTAAGACAAATGGCAGTGTGGGCGTAAAACATCGCGAGACTCAGAAAAGTAGAATCACACCGGTGAGATCTTGTTTTCCGATTATTCCCACCCTCCTGCCAGTGATGTAACGAGGTTTCCGCCTCGTTACTTCTGACCTCTCCACCCAATTGTGTCTTTCACTTCAGTCCAAATCTTCAGAGTCATTTCCATTCTCAGAGCAGAAAGGGACATAGAGGAGAGAAGAATCTCCCGATTCCCAAAATTCACTTATGCAGAGGAAATCCATGGGTCAAACAGGGGTGAGTTCTTCATACAGCTGGTCAGGATGCCGAGTATTTGTGAAGACCCCAATCTTCCAATGGCTCTCCGAACCAGTATTGAAAACCTCTTGATATATTGGTTTTTTGTGTGTTGTGTTGATGTGTTGGTACATTGTGCATTAGTATTGTAGTGTGTTGTAATGATTTTTAAAAACCCTTTCATGGGATGTGGGCATCAGTGGCAATATTGGCATTTATTGGCCTCGAGAAGGTGGCGGCGAGTAATCTTGAACTGTTGCAGTCACCTAGTGAAGCAACCTGCTGGCATGTTGCATGTTGATATTGTGTGTGTTGTGATGATGTTCTGGCATGTTGCCAAGTCTGGCTTCAGGCCCATTTGGTGGGGTGTTTCTTGGTGACTGTCGAAGCCACACTTTAGTCGATTTCCTGCTGGTGAGCTGATTGGGGCGGCATTTTGACCGGCAGCCCCAATCTCGGACCCCACCCACTTCAGCCCCTGCTTTCTGGACCTGGCCTTTCAGCCCCAACATTCTCGTAGACTCTGGAATCATCCTCACCATCACCACCCCCCTCTATGGACAGCACGGTAGCACAGTGGTTAGCACTGTGGCTTCACAGCGCCAGGGTCCCATGTTCGATTCCCAGCTGGGTCACTGTCTGCGCGGTGTCTGCACATTCTCCCTGCGTCTGCGTGGGTTTCCTCCGGGTGCTCCGGCTTCCCGAAAGACGTGCTGTTGGGTGAATTGGATATTCTGAAATTCTCCCCCTGTGTACCCGAACAGGTGCCGGAATGTGGAGCCTAGGGATTTGTCACAGTAACTTCATCACAATGTAAGCCTACCTGTGACAATAAAGATTATTATATTATTAAAATGGCAAGGCCCCCCCCCCCCCCCCCCCCCCGGGCCCAAACCCTGGCTGTGCTAACCTGACAACTTTGAACTGTCAGCCTGACACCTGGGCAGTGCAAAGCTGCTTGGGTGTCGAGGGAATGCCAGCATACTACCCTTTGTCCCCAACCACCCAAGGGTCTCTAATGGCTTAGAACATAGAACATAGAACGATACAGCGCAGTACAGGCCCTTCGACCCTCGATGTTGCACCGACATGGAAAAAATCTAAAGGCCATCTAACCTACACTATGCCCTTATCATCCATATGCTTATCCAATAAATTTTTAAATGCCCTCAATGTTGGCGAGTTCACTACTGTTGCAGGTAGGGCATTCCACGGCCTCACCACTCTTTGCGTAAAAAACCCACCTCTGACGTCTGTCCTATATCTATTACCCCTCAATTTAAGGCTATGTCCCCTCGTGCTAGCCACCTCCATCCGCGGGAGAAGGCTCTCGCTGTCCACCCTATCTAACCCTCTGATCATTTTGTATGCCTCTATTAAGTCACCTCTTAACCTTCTTCTCTCTAATGAAAACAACCTCAAGTCCATCAGCCTTTCCTCATAAGATTTTCCCTCCATACCAGGCAACATCCTGGTAAATCTCCTCTGCACCCGTTCCAAGGCTTCCACGTCCTTCCTATAATGAGGCGACCAGAACTGTACGCAATACTCCAAATGCGGCCGTACTAGAGTTTTGTACAACTGCAACATGACCTCATGGCTCCGGAACTCAATCCCTCTACCAATAAAGGCCAACACACCATAGGCCTTCTTCACAACCCTATCAACCTGGGTGGCAACTTTCAGGGATCTATGTACATGGACACCGAGATCCCTCTGCTCATCCACACTGCCAAGAATTTTACCATTAGCCAAATATTCCGCATTCCTGTTATTCTTTCCAAAGTGAATCACCTCACACTTCTCCACATTAAACTCCATTTGCCACCTCTCAGCCCAGCTCTGCAGCTTATCTATGTCCCTCTGTAACCTGCAACATCCTTCCGCACTGTCTACAACTCCACCGACTTTAGTGTCGTCTGCAAATTTACTCACCCATCCTTCTGCGCCCTCCTCTAGGTCATTTATAAAAATGACAAACAGCAACGGCCCCAGAACAGATCCTTGTGGTACGCCACTCGTAACTGAACTCCATTCTGAACATTTCCCATCAACTACCACTCTCTGTCTTCTTTCAACTAGCCAATTTCTGATCCACATCTCTAAATCACCCTCAATCCCCAGCCTCCGTATTTTCTGCAATAGCCGACCGTGGGGAACCTTATCAAACGCTTTACTGAAATCCATATACACCACATCAACTGCTCTACCCTCGTCTACCTGTTCAGTCACCTTCTCAAAGAACTCGATAAGGTTTGTGAGGCATGACCTACCCTTCACAAAACCATGCTGACTATCCCTAATCATATTATTCCTATCTAGATGATTATAAATCGTATCTTTTATAATCCTCTCCAAGACCTTACCCACCACAGACGTTAAGCTCACCGGCCTATAGTTACCGGGGTTATCTCTACTCCCCTTCATGAACAAAGGGACCACATTTGCTATCCTCCAGTCCTCTGGCACTATTCCTGTAGCCAATGATGACCTAAAAATCAAAGCCAAAGGCTCAGCAATCTCTTCCCTGGCTTCCCAGAGAATCCTAGGATAAATCCCATCCGGCCCCGGGGACTTATCTATTTTCACCTTGTCCAGAATTGGCAACACTTCTTCCCTACGCACCTCAATGCCATCTATTCTAATAGCCTGGGTCTCAGCATTCTCCTCCACAATATTATCTTTTTCTTGAGTGAATACTGACAAAAAGTATTCATTTAGTATCTCGCTTATCTCCTCAGCCTCCACACACAACTTCCCACCACTGTCCTTGACTGGCCCTACTCTTACCCTAGTCATTCTTTTATTCCTGACATACCTATAGAAAGCTTTTGGGTTTTCCTTGATCCTACCTGCCAAAGACTTCTCATGTCCCCTCCTTGCTCGTCTCAGCTCTCGCTTTAGATCCTTCCTCGCTTCCTTGTAACTATCAAACGCCCCAACTGAAACTTCATGCCTCATCTTCACATAGGCCTCCTTCTTCCTCTTAATAAGAGATTCCACTTCTTTGGTAAACCACGGTTCCCTCGCTCGACCCCTTCCTCCCTGCCTGACTGGTACGTACTGATCAAGAACATGCAATAGCTGTTCCTTGAACAAGCTCCACATATCCAGTGTGCCCAACCCTTGCAGCCTACTTCTCCAACCAACACATCCTAAGTCATGTCTAATGGCATCATAATTGCCCTTCCCCCAGCTATAACTCTTGCCCTGCGGGGTATACTTATCCCTTTCCATCACTAACGTAAAGGTCACCGAATTGTGGTCACTGTTTCCAAAGTGCTCACCTACCTCCAGATCTAACACCTGGCCTGGTTCATTACCCAAAACCAAATCCAATGTGGCCTCACCTCTTGTTGGCCTGTCAACATATTGTGTCAGGAAACCCTCCTGCACACATTGTACAAAGAATGACCCATCTAATGTACTCGAACTATATCTTTTCCAGTCAATATTTGGAAAGTTAAAGTCTCCCATAACAACTACCCTGTTACTTTCGCTCTTTTCCAGAATCATCTTCGCCATCCTTTCCTCTACATCCATAAGACCATAAGACCATAAGACATAGGAGTGGAAGTAAGGCCATTCGGCCCATCGAGTCCACTCCGCCATTCAATCATGGCTGATGGGCATTTCAACTCCACCTCCCAGCATTCTCCCCATAGCCCTTAATTCCTCGCGACATCAAGAATATAAGAAATCCCTAGAACTATTAGGTGGCTTGTGAGACCTGCCAAGCTGCTGTCACTCCTGGTCCATGTTTGTGGAAACCAGTGCTAAACGGCAGCCTGTCACAGTCTTGCAGGTGCGTCCATTGACTTCTGGGTGCCAGGTGAAAGCGGTATCCGGGGACTTCGGTCAGCCTAATGGCTCAGGCTCATTTAAGTGACATGATCTGGATCAGGCCGAGCAAGGGTAAGATCCAGATCTCTCCGGGTGGTGCAAGTTGGGTGGCCTTTGATCAGCCCGGCGCGGAGTCTAATTTGGGGCTCTCATGGGATCCACCCAGCTGGGCGTAACCCGCTGGCTGAATTGTGCCCTGTATCACAAATGCAGCATATAAACACACCAGTACACTAGTACACATCACTGACTAACTTCAGGAATAAGTAGAGTTCACTGTCAGTGTGGAGTTTGCACAATCTCCTCAGCATGGTAGCATTGTGGATAGCACAATCGCTTCACAGCTCCAGGGTCCCAGGTTCGATTCCGGCTTGGGTCACTGTCTGTGCGGAGTCTGCACATCTTCCCCGTGTGTGCGTGGGTTTCCTCCGGGTGCTCCGGTTTCCTCCCACAGTCCAAAGATGTGCAGGTTAGGTGGATTGGCCATGCTAAATTGCCCTTAGTGTCCAAAATTGCCCTTAGTGTTGGGTGGGGTTACTGGGTTATGGGGATAGGGTAGAGGTGTTGACCTTGGGTAGGATGCTCTTTCCAAGAGCCGGTGCAGACTCGATGGGCCGAATGGCCTCCTTCTGCACTGTAAAAAAAAAATTCTATGTCTGCGTGGGTTTCACCCCCACAACCCCAAAGATGTGCAGGATAATTGGGTTAGCCATGCTAAATTGCCCATAATTGGAGAAAATAATAATTGGGGACTTTAAATTTATTTAAAAAAAGGAATGAGTAGTGTTGGAGATGGAATCACATAATTTGTCCTTGTAGAAATGTTGAAGGATTGAAAATGTATGGCACAAGAAGTAGGTCATTCAGCCCGCTGAGTCTTTGTCTGTGCTGGCTGAAAAAAAGGAATGTAACCTAATCCCAGTTTTCAGTTCATGGTCTGTAGCTCCTGTAGATTTCAGTGTCTCAAGTGCATAGCCGTGGTGAGAAGTTTTCCTACTTGTTCCCTTTCAGTCAGTGGGTTACTGACCCCCACCACCCTCTGGGTGAAAATAATTACTCCTCAACTCCCCTCCAATCCTTCCACCAATTACTTTGGGCAGGATTCTCCGTCGGCCAACGCCAGAATCCAGAAAGGCGATTGGGCGGAGAATTGGTCGTCAAATCAAAATCGTGGCCAGCGCCAGTCGCCCGACAAAATGCCATGTTCCGGTGCCTAAACACTGACGTAAGGAAGGGGGTATGGGGTGGAGTAGGATGGGAGTGGGCACCCTCACACCCTTCTGACAGAGCACCAAGGCAGGTTGAAACGTTGAGTACAAGTGTTTATTATGAAACGGTGAACATATATCTGCAGGCTTGTTCCCTAGCCCCAGATGCTATACTGTGTGCTGCACCCTTACCAACCTAACTGGTGTCTAGCTTTCTGACCTTATAGGCCTTAACACTATGCCGAGGTGGATCCAGGCAGTGGTACACCAGGCGTGGAGACATCCTGCTGAGGTTCCTGCCCCGTGACCTGGGTCCCTTTTGGCAGCCGTCTTCTGGGCCGAGGGGGCCTGGATGGGCTCGGCTGCTGCTTGGTTGTGACAGGCAGCATGGTGGCACCCTGTTCTGCCGACTGTCCATCAGATGCACTAGGGACAGGTGAGGGGGAGGGGGCAGGGGAGTCAGAGGCACTGTGGTATTCCTGCACCACTCCTGCGGGTGTCACCGGCATGGGCCCCATCACCACCCCCTCCCTTGGCGTGCTCGATGACCCCGGCTACTCCTTGGGACGGGGCTGCGAGTGGACCTAACCCCTGAGGCTCCCCCGACACCTGGTGCTGTGAGTCCTGGAGGCCTCCTCCCTTCATGACTAGGGTCTCAATGCTCACAGCCATGCAGCACAGGGGGTTGACCACCTCCCTCTGGGCCTGTGCCACATCAACCAGTGACTACGCCACCATCCTTTGGGTCTGTGCTACATTGGTCAGTGACTGTGCCACCACCCTCTGTGACTTGCTCACGTCAGCCAGTGCCCAGGCAATGCTGCCAACATCCTCAACCATGACCCACTGTGACTGGCCACGCTCTGGAGCGCTGTTGCATTGTCCAAATGGCGCTGGTACATGGTTACCTATGACAGGGCAGCCCTGCCTTAGGCCTCGGCCTGCGCCTGCACAGAGTGCCCCAGGCCATGAATATGTTGACCCACGGCAGATACGTTCGCCCCCAAGGCCTCCACCGTGGACGCCACCTGTGTGGTGTTGGCCTGGGTGGCATGCATGGTCAACCCCATCTTCTGCTCCTGCACACAGTTGGATCCTGCAGGCATGGATGGTTGCTGACACTCCCTCATGTAGTCTCTGTGACTGCATCTCCATTATTGTTGGCATGCCCTTTCCAGAAGCCCGAGACCCATCTGGTCGGCAGCTAATTTCTGGGGTCGGGCCGCGCTCCGACCTCTTGGGGGTTTCTACCTCCACCTGATGGACCACAGCATGTGGTGTGCACCAGATAGTGCCCCAGGAGCCTCTTCGCTAGTGTGTCTCTGGGATGGTGGAGGGTGTTGCAGACGAGAAGTCAGATTCTTGCCCAGACTTGTGCTCCGGGGTATCTCAGGCTGCAGTTTAAAGGTTCCCATCACTGTCCATTCCCTAATCCTCCTGCTATGCGCTTTTGGTTGGGGACAGGGGACACCAGAAGGACCCACCTCATCGCCAGATGATCCTGCAATACACAAGATATGACCCATGATTAGATCATGGGTTGGGGTGGTGAGTGGTGGTGGAGAAGGGGATTGTAAGGATGGTGTGGGGTTAGTGGTGGATGGTGGGTGTGGGGATGCCAGTAGGAACCCCAATTCAGCAGGGTCTACTTGCTCGCCCAATGCCAGCCTCCGCCTTGGCGACTGCCTTTTGTCTGGGCCCACCAACCTGGTCCAGTGCCTGCTGCTCCGCTGTGGTGAGGGGCCGCAGGTCTGGCAGTCCCCCTCCTGTCATTTCCCTCTCCCTGCTATTGTGGGCCGCCTTCTTCTTTGGGGCTGTGAGGGGGCGGGGGGGGGGGGGGGGGGGGGGGGGGGGGGTGGAGTCCGAAAACACAATATTAGGCAGTCGGAGGCATGTAGACCAGGGGGTGGATAGCTGCTGGCCTTTGTGGCCAGGGCACCTAACCATGGCGGCTGGTGTAGGTGCTGGCATGTGGTGCAGTGTGGGGAACGTGCGCACTGCCGGTGGTGCGATCTGGTCACCCTCTAGGTTGAGGAGGCCAGCGGTATTACGGGTGTGTGGGATGAGGGTCAGGGGTGTTAAGTAATGGGTTAAGAGATATTCCAATTAGTTGTCTCATTTATGTTAAGTATCCAATAATTGACACTGATATGTGAAGGGGCTTCAGGTGGCCTTTGTGTCAGGTGCTGTGATGTTAGAGTTTTGTGCAGAGTCTGTTGAAGTAATTTAAAGGTGTTTGTGGAAAAGGAGCAGAACCTTTGACTCTTTATACAACAGCAGCTAAACATATAACAAGAGGCACCATGTTGACCACTCACCCTGGCCGCCCTGAGGAGGTTGTGCAGTTTTTGCTGCACTGCTGGCCAGTCCTGGCGGTGGGGCCCACGGCGCTCATGGCATCTGCCAGGCATTCAGGCCTGGTATACGTCAGCGGGTGGCCATCCCGAGGTACAGAGTAATGGTCTGCGAACCAGGGTGCTGCTCTCTGTGCTGCCACCTTCTTTGCTGGGATGAGTGTGTGTGCCAAGTGGAGTGCTAAAAGGCAGCTGCAGCTTGTCAGACACTCGAGTGTCAATCACATCCCCAGCGAATGCAACACCGGTTTTCATTGGAATCAATCGTTTTCCATGGTGCTAGCCCATTAATGGTTGAGGAGTTGCTCCAGGAGTGGCACCTATTTTGTTGTTGTAGAAGTCCACCAATTCTGTCCTGGCGTCAACACTTAGTCTCAGAAAAGGAGAATCCCACCCGTTAAATCTCTGCCACCTGGTTATCGACATATCTCTGCAAATGGAGCTCGGCCCTTCCTATCCACTGTGTCGAGACGCCTCATTTTATACATTCAATAGAATCTCTCTTCCCAGTTCCAAACCCCAACCTTTCCTCGTTCTCAAGACAAGCAAACATCTTTGTGAATCTCCTCTGCACAACTTGAATGTGATCACATCCTTCCTGTGATGGAGTGATGATCAAAGTCAAGCTGAGGAGCTGGACCATCGTTCTGCAGTTTTTAAATGAAGCATATAATTGCAGAATATAGTCATCAAAACACTGGCACTACATAATCCCAAATGATAAAAACAGTCCTGATTATTAATCGAGAGGTTAATATGAACTAAACAAATTCTGGTATGAACTTTCAAATTCTATGTAATAAAAATTAACTTGAGCTATTCAGTGATAATAAATCATCTGTGGGTTATTGATAATCTGGCCTGTTACTCTCCCTCTGTGGGTATTGATAATCTGGCCTGTTACTGTCCCTCTGTGGTTATTGATAATCTGGCCTGTTACTGTCCCTCTGTGGGTATTGATAATCTGGCCTGTTACTGTCCCTCTGCGGGTATTGATAATCTGGCCTGTTACTATCCCTCTGTGGGTTATTGATAATCTGGCCTGTTACTGTCCCTCTGCGGTTATTGATAATCTGGCCTGTTACTATCCCTCTGTGGGTATAGATAATCTGGCCTGTTACTGTCCCTCTGCGGGTATTGATAATCTGGCCTGTTACTATCCCTCTGTGGGTATTGATAATCTGGCCTGTTACTGTCCCTCTGCGGTTATTGATAATCTGGCCTGTTACTATCCCTCTGTGGGTTATTGATAATCTGGCCTGTTACTGTCCCTCTGCGGGTATTGATAATCTGGCCTGTTACTATCCCTCTGTGGGTATTGATAATCTGGCCTGTTACTGTCCCTCTGCGGTTATTGATAATCTGGCCTGTTACTGTCCCTCTGCGGGTTATTGATAATCTGGCCTGTTACTCTCCCTCTGTGGGATATTGATAATCTGGCCTATTACTGTCCCTCTGCGGGTATTGATAATCTGGCCTGTTACTATCCCTCTGTGGGTATTGATAATCTGGCCTGTTACTGTCCCTCTGCGGTTATTGATAATCTGGCCTGTTACTATCCCTCTGTGGGTTATTGATAATCTGGCCTGTTACTCTCCCTCTGTGGGTATTAATAATCTGGCCTATTACTGTCCCTCTGCGGGTATTGATAATCTGGCCTGTTACTCTCCCTCTGTGGGTTATTGATAATCTGGCCTGTTACTATCCCTCTGTGGGTATTGATAATCTGGCCTGTTACTCTCCCTCTGTGGGATATTGATAATCTGGCCTGTTACTGTCCCTCTGCGGGTATTGATAATCTGGCCTGTTACTATCCCTCTGTGGGTATTGATAATCTGGCCTGTTACTATCCCTCTGTGGGTATTGATAATCTGGCCTGTTACTCTCCCTCTGTGGGTATTGATAATCTGGCCTGTTACTGTCCCTCTGCGGGTATTGATAATCTGGCCTGTTACTCTCCCTCTGTGGGTTATTGATAATCTGGCCTGTTACTCTCCCTCTGTGGGTATTGATAATATGGCCTGTTACTGTCCCTCTGCGGGTATTGATAATCTGGCCTGTTACTGTCCCTCTGCGGGTATTGATAATCTGGCCTGTTACTATCCCTCTGTGGATATTGATAATCTGGCCTGTTACTCTCTCTCTGTGGGTTATTGATGAAAAAATGAAATGAAAATTGCTTATTGTCACGAGTAGGCTTCAATGAAGTTACTGTGAAAAGCCCCTAGTAGCCACATTCCGGCGCCTGTTCGGGGAGGCTGGTATGGGAATTGAACCACGCTGCTGGTTTGCCTTGGTCTGCTTTAAAAGCCAGCGATTTAGCCCAGTGTGCTAAACCAGCACCTAATAATCTGATTGATAATCTGGCCTGTTACTCTCCATCTGTGGGTATTGATAATCTGACCTGTTACTGTCCCTCTGTGGGTTATTGATAATCTGGCCTGTTACTCCCCCTCTGTGGGTTATTGATAGTCTGGCCTGTTACTCTCCCTCTGTGGGTTATTGATAATCTGGCCTGTTACTCTCCCTCTGTGGGTATTGATAATCTGGCCTGTTACTCTCCCTCTCTGGGTTATTGATAATCTGGCCTGTTACACTCCCTCTCTGGGTTATTGATAGACTGGCCTGTTACTGTCCCTCTGCGGTTATTGATAATCTGGCCTGTTACTATCCCTCTGTGGGTATTGATAATCTGGCCTGTTACTGTCCCTCTGCGGGTATTGATAATCTGGCCTGTTACTATCCCTCTGTGGGTATTGATAATCTGGCCAGTTACTATCCCTCTGTGGGTATTGATAATCTGGCCTGTTACTGTCCCTCTGCGGTTATTGATAATCTGGCCTGTTACTATCCCTCTGTGGGTATTGATAATCTGGCCTGTTACTGTCCCTCTGCGGGGATTGATAATCTGGCCTGTTACTATCCCTCTGTGGGTATTGATAATCTGGCCTGTTACTGTCCCTCTGCGGTTATTGATAATCTGGCCTGTTACTATCCCTCTGTGGGTATTGATAATCTGGCCTGTTACTGTCCCTCTGCGGTTATTGATAATCTGGCCTGTTACTATCCCTCTGTGGGTATTGATAATCTGGCCTGTTACTGTCCCTCTGCGGTTATTGATAATCTGGCCTGTTACTATCCCTCTGTGGGTATTGATAATCTGGCCTGTTACTGTCCCTCTGCGGGTATTGATAATCTGGCCTGTTACTATCCCTCTGTGGGTATTGATAATCTGGCCTGTTACTATCCCTCTGTGGGTTATTGATAATCTGGCCTGTTACTATCCCTCTGTGGGTTATTGATAATCTGGCCTGTTACTCTCCCTCTGTGGGTATTGATAATCTGGCCTATTACTGTCCCTCTGCGGGTATTGATAATCTGGCCTGTTACTATCCCTCTGTGGGTATTGATAATCTGGCCTGTTACTGTCCCTCTGCGGGTATTGATAATCTGGCCTGTTACTATCCCTCTGTGGGTATTGATAATCTGGCCTGTTACTATCCCTCTGTGGGTATTGATAATCTGGCCTGTTACTGTCCCTCTGCGGTTATTGATAATCTGGCCTGTTACTATCCCTCTGTGGGTTATTGATAATCTGGCCTGTTACTGTCCCTCTGCGGGTATTGATAATCTGGCCTGTTACTATCCCTCTGTGGGTATTGATAATCTGGCCTGTTACTATCCCTCTGTGGGTTATTGATAATCTGGCCTGTTACTATCCCTCTGTGGGTTATTGATAATCTGGCCTGTTACTGTCCCTCTGTGGGTTATTGATAATCTGGCCTGTTACTGTCCCTCTGTGGGTTATTGATAATCTGGCCTGTTACTCTCCCTCTGCGGGTATTGATAATCTGGCCTGTTACTATCCCTCTGTGGGTTATTGATAATCTGGCCTGTTACTCTCCCTCTGTGGGTATTGATAATCTGGCCTATTACTGTCCCTCTGCGGGTATTGATAATCTGGCCTGTTACTATCCCTCTGCGGTTATTGATAATCTGGCCTGTTACTATCCCTCTGTGGGTATTGATAATCTGGCATGTTACTGTCCCTCTGCGGTTATTGATAATCTGGCCTTCTCCTATCCCTCTGTGGGTTATTGATAATCTGGCCTGTTACTCTCCCTCTGTGGGTATTAATAATCTGGCCTATTACTGTCCCTCTGCGGGTATTGATAATCTGGCCTGTTACTATCCCTCTGTGGGTATTGATAATCTGGCCTGTTACTCTCCCTCTGTGGGTTATTGATAATCTGGCCTGTTACTCTCCCTCTGTGGGTTATTGATAATCTGGCCTGTTACTCTCCCTCTGCGGGTATTGATAATCTGGCCTGTTACTCTCCCTCTGTGGGTTATTGATAATCTGGCCTGTTACTGTCCCTCTGTGGGTTATTGATAATCTGGCCTGTTACTCTCCCTCTGTGGGATATTGATAATCTGGCCTGTTACTGTCCCTCTGTGGTTATTGATAATCTGGCCTGTTACTCTCCCTCTGTGGGTATTGATAATCTGGCCTGTTACTCTCCCTCTGTGGGTATTGATAATCTGGCCTGTTACTATCCCTCTGTGGGTATTGATAATATGGCCTGTTACTGTCCCTCTGCGGGTATTGATAATCTGGCCTGTTACTGTCCCTCTGCGGGTATTGATAATCTGGCCTGTTATTGTCCCTCTGTGGATATTGATAATCTAGCCTGTTACTCTCTCTCTGTGGGTTATTGATGAAAAAATGAAATGAAAATTGCTTATTGTCACGAGTAGGCTTCAATGAAGTTACTGTGAAAAGCCCCTAGTAGCCACATTCCGGCGCCTGTTCGGGGAGGCTGGTATGGGAATTGAACCACGCTGCTGGTTTGCCTTGGTCTGCTTTAAAAGCCAGCGATTTAGCCCAGTGTGCTAAACCAGCACCTAATAATCTGATTGATAATCTGGCCTGTTACTCTCCCTCTGTGGGTTATTGATAATCTGGCCTGTTACTCTCCATCTGTGGGTTATTGATAATCTGGCCTGTTACTCTCCCTCTGTGGGTTATTGATAATCTGGCCTGTTACTCTCCCTCTGTGGTTATTGATAATCTGGCCTGTTACTCTCCCTCTGTGGGTTATTGATAATCTGGCCTGTTACTCTCCCTCTGTGGGTTATTGATAATCTGGCCTGTTACTCTCCCTCTGTGGTTATTGATAATCTGGCCTGTTACTCTCCCTCGGTGGGTTATTGATAATCTGGCCTGTTACTATCCCTCTGCGGGTATTGATAATCTGGCCTGTTATTGTCCCTCTGTGGATATTGATAATCTGGCCTGTTACTCTCCCTCTGTGGGTTATTGATAATCTGGCCTGTTACTATCCCTCTGCGGGTATTGATAATCTGGCCTGTTATTGTCCCTCTGTGGGTATTGATAATCTGGCCTGTTATTGTCCCTCTGTGGATATTGATAATCTAGCCTGTTACTCTCCCTCTGTGGGTTATTGTGAAAAAATGAAATGAAAATTGCTTATTGTCACGAGTAGGCTTCAATGAAGTTACTGTGAAAAGCCCCTAGTAGCCACATTCCGGCGCCTGTTCGGGGAGGCTGGTATGGGAATTGAACCATGCTGCTGGCTTGCCTTGGTCTGCTTTAAAAGCCAGCGATTTAGCCCAGTGTGCTAAACCAGCACCTAATAATCTGATTGATAATCTGGCCTGTTACTATCCCTCTGTGGGTATTGATAATCTGGTCTGTTACTGTCCCTCCGTGGGTTATTGATAATCTGACCTGTTACTGTCCCTCTGCGGGTATTGATAATCTGACCTGTTACTCTCCATCTGTGGGTTATTGATAATCTGGCCTGTTACTCTCCCTCTGTGGGTTATTGATAATCTGACCTGTTACACTCCCTCTGTGGTTATTGATAATCTGGCCTGTTACTCTCCCTCTGTGGGTTATTGATAATCTGGCCTGTTTTCTCCCTCTGTGGGTATTGATAATCTGGCCTGTTACTCTCCCTCTGTGGGTTATTGATAATCTGGCCTGTTACTCTCCCTCTGTGGATTATTGATAATCTGGCCTGTTACTCTCCCTCTGTGGGTATTGATAATCTGGCCTGTTACTGTCCCTCTGCGGGTATTGATAATCTGGCCTGTTTCTATCCCACTGTGGGTATTGATAATCTGGCCTGTTACTCTCCCTCTGTGGGTTATTGATAATCTGGCCTGTTACTCTCCCTCTGTGGGTATTGATAATCTGACCTGTTACTCTCCCTCTGTGGGTATTGATAATCTGGCCTGTTTTCTCCCTCTGTGGGTATTGATAATCTGGCCTGTTACTCCCCCTCTGTGGTTATTGATAATCTGGCCTGTTACTCTCCCTCAGTGGGTTATTGATAATCTGGCCTGTTTTCTCCCTCTGTGGGTATTGATAATCTGGCCTGTTACTCTCCCTCTGTGGGTTATTGATAATCTGGCCTGTTACTCTCCCTCTGTGGATTATTGATAATCTGGCCTGTTACTCTCCCTCTGTGGGTATTGATAATCTGGCCTGTTACTCTCCCTCTGTGGATTATTGATAATCTGGCCTGTTACTCTCCCTCTGTGGGTCATTGATAATCTGGTCTGTTACTCTCCCTCTGTGGGTATTGATAATCTGGCCTGTTCCTCTCCCTCTGTGGGTATTGATAATCTGGCCTGTTACACTCCCTCTGTGGGTATTGATAATCTGGCCTGTTACTCTCCCTCTGTGGGTATTGATAATCTGGCCTGTTACTCTCCCTCTGTGGGTTATTGATAATCTGGCCTGTTACTCTCACTCTGTGGTTATTGATAATCTGGCCTGTTACTCTTCCTATGTGGGTATTGATAATCTGGCCTGTTACTCTCTCTCTGGGTTATTGATAATCTGGCCTGTTACTCTCCCTTTGTGGGTTATTGATAATCTGGCCTGTTACTCTCCCTCTGTGGATTATTGATAATCTGGCCTGTTACTCTCCCTCTGTGGGTATTGATAATCTGGCCTGTTACTCTCCCTCAGTGGGTTATTGATAATCTGGCCTGTTTTCTCCCTCTGTGGGTTATGGATAACCTAGCCTGTTACTCTCCCTCTGTGCGTTATTGATAATCTTGCCTGTTACTGTCCCTCTGTGGGTATTGATAATCTGGTCTGTTACTCTCCCTCTGTGGGTATTGATAATCTGGCCTGTTCCTCTCCCTCTGTGGTTATTGATAATCTGGCCTGTTACTCTTCCTATGTGGGTATTGATAATCTGGCCTGTTACTCTCTCTCTCTGGGTTATTGATAATCTGGCCTGTTACTCTCCCTCTGTGGGTTATTGATAATCTGGCCTGTTACTCTCCCTCTGTGGGTTATTGATAATCTGGCCTGTTACTCTCCCTCTGTGGGTATTGATAATCTGGCCTGTTACTCTCCCTCTGTGGGTTATTGATAATCTGGCCTGTTACTCTCCCTCTGTGGGTTATTGATAATCTGGCCTGTTACTCTCCCTCTGTGGGTTATTGATAATCTGGCCTGTTACTCTCCCTCTGTGGGTATTGATAATATGGCCTGTTACTCTCCCTCTGTGGGTTATTGATAATCTGGCCTGTTACTGTCCCTCTGTGGGTATTGATAATCTGGCCTGTTACTCTCCCTCAGTGGGTTATTGATAATCTGGCCTGTTTTCTCCCTCTGTGGGTTATTGATAATCTGGCCTGTTACTCTCCCTCTGTGGGTATTGATAATCTGGCCTGTTTTCTCCCTCTGTGGGTTATTGATAATCTGGCCTGTTTTCTCCCTCTGTGGGTTATTGATAATCTGGCCTGTTACTCTCCCTCTGTGGGCATTGATAATCTGGCCTTTTACTCTCCCTCAGTGGGTTATTGATAATCTGGCCTGTTTTCTCCCTCTGTGGGTTATTGATAACCTAGCCTGTTACTCTCCCTCTGTGCGTTATTGATAATCTTGCCTGTTACTGTCCCTCTGTGGGTATTGATAATCTGGCCTGTTACACTCCCTCTGTGGGTTATTGATAATCTGGCCTGTTACTCTCCCTCTGTGGTTATTGATAGTCTGGCCTGTTACTCTCCCTCGGTGGTTATTGATAGTCTGGCCTGTTCCTCTCCCACTGTGGGTTATTGATAATCTGGCCTATTATTCTCCCTCGGTGGGTTATTGATAATCTGGCCTGTTACTCTCCCTCTGTGGGTTATTGATAATCTGGCCTGTTTTCTCCCTCTGTGGGTTATTGATAATCTGGCCTGTTTCTCTCCCTCTGTGGCTATTGATAATCTGGCCTGTTACTCTCCCTCGGTGGGTTATTGATAATCTGGCCTGTTACTCTCCCTCAGTGGTTTATTGATAATCTGGCCTATTACTCTCCCTCGATGGGTTATTGATAATCTGGCCTGTTACTCTCCCTCGGTGGGTTATTGATAATCTGGCCTGTTACTCTCCCTCGGTGGGTTATTGATAATCTGGCCTATTACTCTCCCTCGATGGGTTATTGATAATCTGGCCTGTTACTCTCCCTCGATGGGTTATTGATAATCTGGCCTGTTACTCTCCCTCGGTGGGTTATTGCTAATCTGGCCTGTTACTCTCCCTCGGTGGGTTATTGATAATCTGGCCTGTTACTCTCCCTCGGTGGGTTATTGATAATCTGGCCTATTACTCTCCCTCGATGGGTTATTGATAATCTGGCCTGTTACTCTCCCTCGGTGGGTTATTGATAATCTGGCCTGTTACTCTCCCTCGGTGGGTTATTGATAATCTGGCCTGTTTCTCTCCCTCTGTGGGTTATTGATAATCTGGCCTGTTACTCTCCCTCGGTGGGTTATTGATAATCTGGCCTGTTACTCTCCCTCAGTGGTTTATTGATAATCTGGCCTATTACTCTCCCTCGATGGGTTATTGATAATCTGGCCTGTTACTCTCCCTTGGTGGGTTATTGATAATATGGCCTGTTACTCTCCCTCTGTGGTTATTGATAATCTGGCCTGTTACACTCCCTCTGCGGGTTATTGATAATCTGGCCTGTTACTCTCCCTTGGTGGGTTATTGATAATATGGCCTGTTACTCTCCCTCTGTGGTTATTGATAATCTGGCCTGTTACTCTCCCTCTGTGGGTATTGATAGTCTGGCCTGTTACTCTCCCTCGGTGGGTTATTGATAATCTGGCCTGTTACTCGCCCTCGATGGGTTATTGATAATCTGACCTGTTACTCTCCCTCTGCGGTTTATTGATAATCTGGCCTGTGTCTTGTGTTTTGGACATTCGCTGGTTTCAGAAGATAGGAATGTGGTTGACATCATTGCATACTTTGCTGGGCTGTCTGGGATCATGCAGAATTTCAGAATAGTGCCAAATATGAGCAGAAACAACAGTGGGTGAGAGAGCTGAGCCGACTCACTCTCCAACCATTTACATCGTGGTTTAGGACAATCCAGAACTGCCTGACCATCAAATTTGAGTTTGAAGTTTGCTGCTCGTCTTCTCCAGGAATGCTTTAGTTTCTTCAGGAGCCTGGATCCTGGTCCCTCTGTACATGAACAAAGTGCTCTGTTTGTGGTTGTGTGGATAATCTGACTTTTCTAAGCTCTTTAAAGTTTTCAAAGATGAATGATGTTGACACTGGGCCAGTCCAGTGCTATTATGTGACACAGAATGAGCTGTCCCTGAAGCAGCACAGCACATTTTGAAGAGCATGCCATGGGCAGTGTTCTTATTAACAGCTGACTGGGACACCCATTGAAACAGGGCCTCCTCACAATAATCAACCAGTAGAGAGTGGTTAGTAATTAGCTCAATATCTCAAAAACAGATTATCTGATAATTTTCACATTGCTGTCAGTGGGATCTTGCTGTGTGCAAATTGCCTGTGTTGACTTTTTTATTTCTATGCGAACCACAAGCTGTTTCTTCTATTGACCGAATGACCACACATTCAGTATATTAGTCCAAAAACAGTTTATTAACAAACACACTTGTTTTATATGGAATGATTCCCGCGGCCACGCACTAAACTAAACCTAATAACTAAGATGACCTTTACTTAACTACGGGGTGACCGGCTCTGTGCGGGAGATAAGGCCTTTATCTCTGTCCACGTGGGTCGATTGGAAGTCTTCAGGATCATCTCGGCTGGGCTTGTCCTTCAGGTGGCGATTGCAGGTCCTTGAACTTGCCTGGCTGATATGCTGCAATTGGTCACACACAGGCCGGTCTAAAAGAGGCCAATCCCTAGTGTGCAGGGCTTCTTATCCTTCTTCTTTTTCGCACCCTTTTGGGCGGTCCTAACTACAGCTCTAATGGATCGATAGGGTTTCGATCACCCTCATTGATCCTGACCAATTAAGGGGCGGATACTTCGGTGGCTGGGCTGTCATTGTTCCAGCCATGTCGGCCTTTCCAAATAAGGGGAAGTGGCGCCCATTAGTCTGCTACTGTTGTAGTTCCTTGATTCGAACTCTATTGTCCTGGGAGAAATGGTGATTGACTTTTAATGGGTGCAAGTTTCGGTCAGGCCTAGTTTTTTTGCACAATACACAGAGGCTGTGTAATTGTCTGTGTCCAAGTTGACCTCAATTCCCATGGTCCTTTGCAGGTGGCCATTTTAGATGACTACATTCCGACCTCTTGATCCTGAACGTGAAGCATGGTGGATCTGAGTATTGATCCCATATCTGTCTTGTTGGTTTGGTCACCATTTAGTCAGTAAAGGTCCTACTCTGCTCTGTCCTGACGTTATTGTATAATCTTACCGAATTCATTATTCCATGAATTCCTTAAATCAATTCACTATTGCTTCCGGTGACGGCCATGTGCGGGGAGGTTGCGTTTTCGGCAGCTCCCGCTGCTAACGGACTAATGGGCCCTTTCAAGGAGCTTTGACGGGCCCTTTTCAACGCAAACCGGTGGGCAAACGGCTCTAGAAGGCTCCCCACAGCAGTTTATGGAGGGGACCAGAAGCAGGACGGCCAAACAAACGACCAGCAAGAAGCAGCAGGAATGGGCACCGGATCATAAAATGGCGGCCGGCTTGGATCAGGCAGCGTGGGCCCAGTGTTCACGGGAGCAGCAGGAGTTTCTTAGAAGCTGCTTTGCTGACCTGAAAACAGAGATGCTGGCCCCAATGAAGGCCTCTGGAGAAAATGGTTGAGACCCAGAAAATGCAGGAGAAGGCGATCAAGAAGATTGAGAAAAAGGTCTCGGATAACAAAGACGAGATACTGGGCCTGGTCGTCAGGGTGGAGCCACACAACACCCTACACAAGAGGTGGCAGGAGAGGCTGGAAGACCTTGAAAACAGGTCCAGGAGGCAGAACCTGCGCATTCTGGGTCTACCCGAGGGTGCGGAGGGGTCGGACGTGAGCGCATTCATGACCATGTTATTGGGGTCCCTGATGGGGTCAGGAGCATTCCCTCGGCTTCTGGAACTGGATGGGGCGCACAGAGTCCTTGCAAGGAAGCTCAAAACGAATGAATCGCCGAGGGCCATGGTGGTACCGCTTCTCGGATAAGGAACGAGTCCTGCGATGGGCTAAAAAGGAGGGGACCAGCAGGTGGGAGAACAGCGTAATCCGCATATACCAGGACCTGGGAGCAGAACTGGCCAAGAGGCGCGCTGGATTCAACCGGGCTAAGGCGGCCCTCCACAGCAAAGGGGTGAAGTTCGGGCTGTTGCATCCGGCGAGGCTATGGGTCACGTATAAAGATCGCCACCATTACTTTGATACACTGGATGAGGCGTGGAATTTTATAAAGCAAGAAAAGTTGGACTCAACCGAAAGGACAGTAACACTGGGACGTTACTCTGGTGGGGATGGTAATTGCCAAGTAGCCGAAGGGAGCGACATTACGTTGTTTCCTGTTTCTTCGGCCATGTTTTCGGCTTTTGTAGAACTCGGCCGCAGAGGGAGGAGGGGGGGGCCCTACACTGCTCTCCTGGAAGCTGGGGCCGTATCTTTGATGGGGCCGGGTTTGCGCCCAGGGTTTGCTGTTTGTTTTGCTGGCGGTAGGGAGTGGAAAATGTTCTTGGGGGCCGTTGAAGCTGATAAATTGGGCTTTCCGTAGGGGGGGAGGGGCCCGCAAAATTAGGCATCTGAGTAAATCGGAGACAGAGGCGGGAGCGGCCGGGGTCAGCTGACTCACGGAAGCGTAATGGGGGGAGAGCCAGTGTCAAGTGGGTGCTTGACTTGGGGGTTTGGCATCACGGGGTTGCTGGGAGGGGAGGGGGGGGGGGAATGGGAAGCTGCTTGGCTGACAGAAAAGGTGCCAACATGGGGGAACAGAGGGAGAGTCGCGGGGGGGGGGACTCCAGTTGGAAGGCCCGAGTAAGCAGGGAATGCAGGCTCGTGGCTGGCCAAAAAGGGAGATGGCTAATCAGCGCGGGGGGGGGGGGGGGGGGGGGTCAGCACCCCCCCATCCAGGGGGGTGGAATGTGCGTGGCCTGAATGGGCCAGTCAAGAGGGCTCGTGTGTTCTCGCACTAAAAGGGGCTAAAGGCAAACATAGCCATGCTACAGGAGGCGCACCTAAAACTTGCGGACCAAACAAGATTGAGAAAAATGGGTGGGCCTTGGGGGTTCCATTCGGGGCTGGAATCAAAGACCAGAGGAGTAGCAATCCTGGTCAGCAAACGGGTGGCTTTTGAGGCAGGGACTATTGTGGCTGACAGGGGGGGCAGATACCATAATGGTTAGCTGGAAGCTGCAGGGGACTCAGGTGGTGCTAGTGAACGTTTACGCCCTGAACTGGGACGACGTGGAATTTATGAGACGCACGCTGGGTAAAATTCCAGACTGAGACTCACACAATCTGATTATGGGGGGTGACTTCAACACAGTTATAGACCCTGTACTGGACCGGTCAAACCCCAGGTCGGGGAGCCGACCAGCAGCGGTTAAAGAACTGAGGGGATTCAGGGAGCAGGTCGGGGGGGGCGTAGACCCATGGAGATTCGCCCGACCGGGAGCGAAAGAGTTCTCTTTCTTTTCCCATGTCCACAAAGTCTACTCCCGCATAGATTTCTTTGTGATGAGCAGGGCGCTAATCCCGAGGGTGGAGGGGACAGAGTATTCGGCTATTGCAGTCTCCCATCATGCTCCACACTGGGTGGATTTGCGTCTTAGGGATTGAGAAGTCAGCTCCCACTATGAAGGTTAGATGTGGGGCTGCTGGCGGACAACGAGGTTTGTGGGCGGATAAGGAGGAACATCAAGAATTACCTAGAAACTAATGATACGGGGGAGGTAGCGGCGTCCACGGTGTGGGAGGCCCTGAAGGCAGTTGATCTCTATCAGACCCCATAGAGAGAAGGAAGAAAGAGCGGAGAGAGAAAGGCTAATCGGGGAGATACTCAGAGTAGACAGGAGTTGCGCGGAGACCCCGTGACGGGGCTACTGAAAGAGCGCTGGAGGCTGCTGGCGGAATTCGACCTGCTGACCACGGGGAAGGTGGTAACAGAGCTGAGGAAGGCCAAAGGGGCTGTCTACGAATATGGGGAGAAAGCGCGTAGAATGCTGGCGCACCAACTTCGCACGAGGGAGTCGGCCAGGGAAATTGGGGAAGTACGGGATAAGGAGGGCAACACGGTCATAGACCCAGAGGGGGTGAACAAAGTCTTTCGGGCGTTTTACGGTAAATTGTATGAGTCAGAGCTTCCGTGAGTCAGCTGACCCAGAGCTGGGGGGTGGGGAGGAGATGAAGCAATTCATGGACCAACTGAGGTTCCCAAAGGTGGAAGAGGATCTGGTGGAGGGACTGGGGGCCCCAATAGAGCTGGTAGAGAGTTTAGGGGACATGCAGCCGGGCAAAGTCCCGGGGCCGGACGGCTACCCTGTAGAATTCTACAAGAAATTTTTGGAACTGCTGTGTCCACTCCTGCTAAGGACCTTTAACGAGGCCAAAGAGAGAGGACCCTCCCCCCAATAATGTCACAGGCTTTGATTTCACTCATCCTCAAACGGGAGAAAGATCCGCTACAGTGTGGATCTTATAGACCGATATCGCTCCTGAATGTAGACGCCAAACTGCTGGCCAAGATCTTAGCTGCTAGAATTGAGGACTGTGTCCCTGGGGTGATAGGGGAGGATCAGACAGGCTTCGTCAAGGGCAGGCAATTGAACTCCAATGTAGGGAGGCTCCTAAACATCATCATGATGCCCTCAGAGGGAGGGGAGGCAGAAGTGGTGGCGGCAATGGAAAGCCGTTGACCGGGTGGAATGGGAGTACCTGTGGGAAGTGCTAAGAAGGTTTGGATTCGGTGAGGGGTTCATAGGTTGGGTCTAGCTACTCTACCAGGCCCCTGTGGCAAGTGTGTGCACGAACAGGGTGAGGTCGGAATACTTTAGGTTCCACCGGGGGACAAGGCAGGGGTGCCCCCTCTCCCCGTTATTATTCGCCCTTGCGATAGAGCCGCTGGCTATAGCGTAGCGGTCTTCAAAGAACTGGCAGGGGTTGGTTCGGGGGGAGGAGGAGCATCGGGTCTCGCTTTATGCGGATGATCTGGTCCTGTATATTTTGGACCCACCAGAGGGGATGGGGAGGTCATGCAGATTCTGAGGGACTTTGGCAATTTCTCGGGGTACAAACTAAACAAGAAGAAAAGTGAGATGTTCGTGATCCAAGCTAAGGGGCAGGAAAAGGGACTGGGAGAGCTTCCACTGAAATTGGTTGAGAAGAGCTTTCGGTACCTCGGGATACAGGTGGCTCGAAAGTGGGATGCCCTCCACAAGCTTAATTTATCCCGGCTGGTAGAGCAGATGGAGGAGGACTTCAAAAGGTGGGACATGTTCCCGTTATCTCTAGCGCGGAGGGTGCAGACCGTTAAGATGACGGTCCTCCCCAGATTTCTGTTCGTCTTCCAGTGCCTTCCCATCTTCATCCCGAAGACCTTCTTTAAATGTGTGAATAAGATCATCTCGGGATTCGTATGGGTGTGGTAGTCACCACTGTTGTATTGTATATATCGCATATGAGGTGTATTACTGTAAGGCTCCTGTACTACAGGTACGGGGGTAGATCCCTGCCTGCTGGCTCCGCCCAGTAGGCGGAGCATGAATGTGTGCGCTCACCGAGCTGCAGCCATTTCGGCAGCAGCTGCGGGAGGCTACACATCTCTGCTTAATAAAGCCTCGATTACACTCTACTCTCGTCTCGTAGTAATTGATAGTGCATCAATTTATAACGCAGAGATTTTACAACAATGGATCTCCGCATCAAGCCTGATCGCCTGCAGCTGCTCCCTCAAGCAGACAAGGCCAAGTTGGCCTTCACACATTGGCTAGCTTGCTTTGAAGCCTACATCAGATCTGCGACAGAACCACCCTCAGAGGCACAGCAGCTCCAGATCCTGTACACGTTACTGAGCTCCAATATCTTTCCCCTCATCCGGGATGTGCCTACCTATGCTGAGGCCATGGCGCTACTGAAGGAGAACTACGCTCAGCAGACCAACAAAATCTGCGCCAGGCACTTCCTGTCCACGTGGCATCAACTCCCCGGTGAGTCTGTGGAAGATTTCTGGCGTGCCCTACACGCCCTGGCGAGGGACTGTGATTGCCAGGCTGTTTTAGCCGTTGAACATTCTGAACTTCTAATTAGGGACGCGTTTGTTATGGGCATAGGGTCAGCTCACATCAACCAGCGCCTCTTAGAAGGAGCTACCCTCGACCTCACGGCGACCAAGAAACTAGCGATCTCACTCACAGTCGCCTCCCGCAATGTATTGGTGTACGCCCCCGACCGCACGGCCCACCCCTCCTGGGCATCGTGGACCCTGCCACGAACACCCCATCGTGGACCCCATCAGCGACCGGCCCAAGCCAACCCCAGGCCTGCGCCCACGGCAGCCAACCAGCCTCGCCCGTACACCGCGTTTGAAGTGGACAGCCGCCTTTACCACTTCCTTAGGGTTCCATTCGGCGTCACTTATGGGGTCTCGGTCTTCCAACGGGAGATGGACCGAATGGTTGACCGGCATGGACTGCGGGCTACCTTCCCATACCTGGATAATGTTGCCATCTGTGGCCACAACCAGCAGGACCACGACACTAACCGTTCCAAATTCCTCCACACCACCAAACCCCTCAACCTAATGTACAACAAGGAGAAGTGTGTGTTCAGCACTAACCGATTAGCCATCCTCGGCTATGTGGTTCAAAATGGAGTTCTAGGGCCTGACCCCGATCGCCTGCGCCCCCGCATGGAACTCCCACTCCCCCACTGCCCCAAGGCCCTCAAACGATGCCTGGGGTTCTTCTCGTACTATGCCCAGTGGGTCCCTAACTATGCGGACAAGGCCCGCCCACTCATTCACTCCACCGTTTTCCCACTGACGGCCGAGGCCCACCAGGCCTTTAACCGTATCAGAGTCAACATCGCCAAGGCCGCGATGCACGCGGTCGACGAGACGCTCCCCTTCCAAGTCGAGAGCGATGCATCAGACGTCGCTCTGGCCACCACCCTCAACCAGGCAGGCAGGCCCGTGGCATTCTTTTCACGCACCCTCCATGCCTCCGAAATTCGGCACTCATCCATCGAGAGGGAGGCGCAAGCCATAGTAGAAGCTGTGCGGCATTGGAGGCATTACTTGGACAGCAGGAGATACACTCTCATCACTGACCAACGGTCGGTTGCCTTCATGCTCAACAACACAGAGCGGGGCAAGATCAAAAATGGTATGATCTTGAGGTGGAGGATCGAGCTCTCCACCTACAATTCGAGGTTTTGTATCGCCCCGGTAAGCTCAACGAGCCCCCCGATGCCCTATCCAGAGGTACATGTGCCAGCGCACAAGTGAACCGACTCCGGACCCTGCACGACGATCTATGTCACCCAGGGGTCACCCGTTTTTTTCACTTCGTAAAGGCCCGCAATCTGCCCTACTCCATCGAGGAAGTCAGGGCTATCACCAGAGACTGGCAGGTCTGCACGTATGTAAACCGTACTTCTACCGGCCAGACCGAGCGCACCTGGTGAAGGCCTCCCGCCCCTTTGAATGCTTCAGCGTGGATTTCAATGGGCCCCTTCCCTCCACCGACCGAAACACGCACTTTCTTAATGTGGTCAACGAATACTCCAGGTTCCCATTCGCCGTCCCATGCCCCATATGACGTCCGCCACCATCATCAAAGCCCTCAACACCACCTTTACTCTGTTTGGTTTCCCCGCCTACCTCCACAGCGACCGGGGATCCTCATTTATGAGCGATGAGCTGAGCCAGTACCTGCTCACAGGGGCATTGCCTCGAGCAGGACAACCAGCTACAACCCCCAGGGAAACGGGCAGGTGGAGCGGGAGAATGGGATGGTCTGGAAGGCCATCCAGCTGGCCCTACGGTCCAGAAATCTCCCGGCCTCCCGCTGGCAGGGGGTCCCCCCCGACGCCCTTCACTCCATTCGGTCACTCCTTTGCACTGTGACTAACGAAACCCCCCATGAACGTCTCTTTGCCTTCCTCAGGAAGTCCACCTCCGGGGTTTCGCTCCCAACGTGGCTGGCAGCTCCAGGACCGTCCTACTCCACAAGCATGTGCGGCTCTGCAAGGCGGACCCGTTGGTTGAGAGGGAATAGCTACTCCACGCAAACCCGCAGTACCCGACGGACGCCAAGACACAGTCTCCCTCAGTAACCTGGCACCAGCTGGGTCCCCACAACCCTCCCCCCTGCCCCGGCACCCCCCCCCCCCGCCCCGGTACCCCCCCCCAGTACCCCCCCCCGGTACCCCCCCCCCACCCCGGGTAACCCCCGCCCCGGTACCCCCCCCCCCCCCGGTACCCCCCCCGCCCCGGTACCCCCCCCGCCCCGGTACCCCCCCTGCCCCGGTACCCCCCCCCCCCGGTACCCCCCCCCGCCCCGGTACCCCCCCCCAGCGCACCCCACCACAGCTTCCGCTCCGGGACGATCCATCCTCCCCTTGTCCCCACCCAGGCATGAAGATGAGGTCGAGACGCTCCCGGAGTCACCAATGACCGAACCGACACCTGCATCACCACCGGGACTGCGGCGCTCGTAACGAAGGATCAAGGCGCCCGATCGTCTGAATTTGTAAACTTTTCCTAAAGTTTTAAACAGCTGCATGTAAATAGTCTTCCATCTCCCCCCCCCCCCCCCCCCCCCCCCCCCGCTGGACTCATTTTTAACAGGGGGTGAATTTGGTAGTCACCAATGTTGTATTGTGTATATCGCATATCAGGTGTATTACGGTAAGGCTCCTGTACCACAGGTACGGGGGTAGATCCCTGCCTGCTGGCTCCGCCCAGTAGGTGGAGTATAAATGTGTGCGCTCACCGAGCTGCAGCCATTTCGGCAGCAGCTGCAGGAGGCAACACATCTCTGCGTAATAAAGCCTCGATTACTCTCTACTCTCGTCTCGTCATAATTGATAGTGCATCAATGGGCAAATAAGACCCCGCGAGTAAAGAGACTGTACCTGGAGTGCAGTCGGGGGTGGGGGATGGAGGGGGTGGGCTGGCGCTGCCAAACTTTTGCAGCTACTATTGGATAGCTAACATAGCCATGATTTGGAAATGGGTATTGGGGGAGGGGTCGACGTGGGAGCGGTTAGAGGTGGCCTCATGTAAAGGTACCAGCCCCAGGGTCACGTGTAACGGCACTTCTGCCGTTCTCGCCAGCCCGTTACTCCTCCAGTCCGGTGGTGGTGGCGGCATTAAAGATCTAGGGTCAGTGGAGAAGGCACAGGAGGGTGGTGGGAGCCTCAGTCTGGACCCCGATACGCAACAATCACAGATTTGTCCCGGGCAGGCTACTCGGAGGGTTTCAAAGCTGGCATAGGGCAGGCATTAAAAGGATGGGGGACCTGTTCATAGACGGGACCTTCCCCAGCCTGAAAATGCTGGAGGGAAATTCAGTTTGCCCCCTGGAAACGCTTTCAGATACCTTCAGGTACCCGCCTTTCTGAAAAAGCAGGTGGCATCATTTCTGCTGCTACCCCCACGTAGGATACAGGATAGGGTGATCTCCAGCATCTGGGTCGGGGAGAGGAAGGTTTCGGAAATTTACCGGGAACTCCAGGAGGCAGAGGAAGCCCCAGTGGAGGAACTTAAGGGCAAATGGGAGGAGGAGCTAGGTGGGGAGCTGGGTGCGGGCCTGTGGGCGGACGCCCTAAACAGGGTCAATTCCTCTTCATCATGTGCCAGGCTGAGCTTAATCCAGTTTAAGCTGATCCACCGGGCAGACATGATGGCAACCAGGATGAGCAAACTCTTTGGGAGTTCAGGATAAATGTGAGAGGTGTGCGGGAAGCCCTGCAGATCTTGTCCGTATGTTAGATAGATAGAACAGTACAGCACAGAACAGGCCCTTCGGCCCTCGATGTTGTGCCGAGCAATGATCACCCTACTCAAACCCACATATCCACCCTATACCCGTAACCCAACAACCTCCCCCCAACCTTACTTTTTAGGACACTACGGGCATTTTAGCATGGCCAATCCACCTAACCCGTTTAATGCCCATGTTCTGGGCATGCCCGGCTCTTATTGGATTCTGGCAGGGATTTGCTAAGGCAATGTCCAAGATCTTAGGCACGCGGGTGGCGCAGAGTCCAGAGATAGCGATCCTTCGTGTGTCAGACGATCCGGGAGTTCAGGAAGCGAAAGAGGCCGATGTGTTGGCCTTTGCCTCCCTGGTAGCCCGGAGACGGATCTTGTTAATGTGGGGGGACTGGAAGCCCCCGAGTGTAGAGACCTGGGTTAGTGACATGGCTGGGTTTCTCAGTCTCGTGAAAATAAAGTTTGCCTTGAGAGGTTCCATGGCGGGGTTCTCTCGGAAGTGGCAGCCGTTCCTCGACTTTCTAGGAGAGCAGTAAAGGTCAGCAGCAGCATCATCCTGGGGAGGAGTGGTGGGGGGGGGGATCGTTACGTTGTATTGTTCCTTTCTTTGTACATACGGTTAACATTTGTTTTTTTTTTCTTTGTTCTGTTATTTGTTGCGTACGGTTGTGCAAAAAGTATGTTTCTTTTGACAAATATTTGAAGAAAAATAATTTTTTAAAAAATCAATTCACTATTTCATTTCTAAAATTGGATTCATATAAAATATTTTAACTTAAATTCGTATAAAACAGTTGGTTTCTAATTAACCTTTCTAAACTACACTCATGCTCCTGCTTCTACATAACAAACCTATTTACAACATAAAAATGTTAAAACAGCAGCACCACGTTCCTTCTTAGCCTATTTCATCAGTACAGAGACACAAATGGCACATTCTAGCAGCAGTTGTTCCAGTTGATTGTAAGTAATACATTTTTATGATAGCTATATTGAATTCCAAAGAAGGGGGCTTGAACTGTGTATATAGGGGGGGGGGGGGGAGGAGGCCTTTGCCTTCCATTTATGGAGTTAGAGTGTGAGGACGACTGTGTATTATCACAATCAGGAGGGGGGGGCTCTGCCATGTATGAGAGTGGGTTCCATTTTGCAATGTGTTCCCACCAAGTGGGGGTTTCGGTTTCGATCTCTAACAGTTGCTGGGTGGTATCCTGACTGGAGGTGGTCTGTTGTGTGGTGGCGTTTGGGACTGGCTTATGTTCTACTCTAATTATCTGTATTACCAGGTTACCTTTAGTGGGTGTCCAGGGGCAATTTTGTCTGATTCTGAATGTGTCCTCTGTACTTCTCTTTAAACATCCAATTTCGGGATACCCTTCATTAGTAAGTTCCCACCAATCTCCTTTCCCGGTTGTGCTGATGTAACATTTTGATGTGGTTCCGTTGGGCTTTCGATACATGGTTCTTTGGTTATTACACCCAAATAGGATGCTTCTGTTGGGCTTGACCCCAAATGTCCCATCCTTGCATTCCCCTGCATCTGGGGGTTTATACCACAAGCCGCCGGGCTGTGGAGAGTCTTTGGTGTTTTGTGCTCGGAGTCCGGTAAGTCCAGCGATTATCCATGTGAGGAATATGTGTCTTGGATTCATCCTGCGGTGTTCCTGTTCTCCGTGTAATCCAAGGGATTCTAACATAGTGTCATGTCATTATCATTGGTTAATATCTGCGTGTATTAGTCTTTCTCGCTTATTTCCAATTGCCCTTTATGATTGTCACCATGTGTGACTCCCCCATTTTGTTTTAAAACAAAAATTTTGAGAGGTACTAATTCAAGTGCTGCAATGCAATCGTTCAAGTGTCTCACAGCTTGTGTGGTCGATGCTAGCAGTGGGAGGATGCTTTCTTTTACCAGTCTCCAACTTTAACAACAACCATGGGAGGTTGAGGCTTTGCTTAACCAGCTGAATTTTAGAGCGGACAGTTTCATAACGTTTCGTCCCAGGGGCTCAGAGGTAGCAGCGGTGATACAACCATTGCGTTTTTAAGTGTAAATAGCATGTGGAAGCTACCCGAAAGGTTCTAAAGAAAAGGTGAAAGAAGTAAGGGTTTAGACTGTGGAGCGAAAGGAAGAGTCAAGACCTGCCCAGGTCATTGTAGTGTGTAGTGAACCATTCCAGGGAACACAAAGGGAATAAGGGGTGCGTGTGGGCCGCTGCGGGATAAAAATGGGTGGGATCCACGGGTAGGGCGAGGGTTAGTGCTGTTACTCTCTACCTGGATGACCAAAATGAGCGGAAAGAATTTGTAGTCATGCGAGATCCAACGAGTGTGCCTTTAACGGCCATTGGTCAGGAGACCGCGTCTTTGTTTCTGTGAGATGAGTAACTACGGGCGGAATTCTCCGCTCCCGCGATAAATCGGGAAGGCCGTCGTGAACTCGGCCGAGTTTCACGATGGCATCGGAGGCCGCTCCTCGCACCTTATTCACCCCCACCCGGGGGGCTAGGAGCGGCGCTCCGTAACTCTCGGCCGCCAGGCCTTGACGCTTGCATCAAGGCGGCGCGCCGAGAATGACGCGACGGTGGCGCCTATGTGACGTCAGCCGCGCATGCGCAGGTTGGCCGGCTCCAACCCGCGCATGCGCGGCTGACGTCTTCCCCTCCACTGCCCCCCAAGATTTGGTGGCTTGATCATGCGGGGCGGCGGAGGGGAAAGAGTGCGTCGCTTTGAGATGCCGGCCTGACAATCGGTGGGCACCAATCGAGGGCCAGTCCCCTCCCGAGCACAGCCGTGGTGCTCACTCCCCTCTCCGCCCCCCACGAGCTTCAAACGAGCATTTGGCGCCCATGTTCACGACGGCAGCGACTAGGTGTGGTTGCCGCTGTCGTGAACCGGTCGGGAATGGCAGGCCGCTCTGCCATCCGGGCCGGAGAATCGCCGGTTGCCGTGAAAAACGGCGAGCAGCGATTCGTCCGAGCGGGGGGTGGGAGAATCGCGGGGGGCGCCAGGGGGGCGTGTCGTGAGTCGCCTGGCCCTCCCGCGATTCTCCCACCCGGCATGGGGAGCGGAAAATCGTGCCCTATGACTGTATAAAGAAATTGGGTGTCAGGCCGACATTAATTAAAACCATGCACTGAAAAGAAAGATACGGTAGAAAGAAGAAGACAGGCGGGCTCCATCAGAAATTAGGACACTTTTATTCTTAGCCAGTGTACGTTTCTCATCATCTGGACACCTCAGATATTTGCCAGCATCAATTCTGTTAAATCATTGCCCAAGAGGGGCTCAGAGCTTTCTTCTCCTGGTTGCCAGACTCGTGTCTGCAGATTTCGGGCGTTAATCGCGTAGGTGTGCGGATGGTCCGATTCATCATGTCTTACCAACCTGCAGGAATTGTCACGGTGCCAAAGAGGAGTTGCGGGGTAGTGGCGTGATGGAGGGTGGTCGGGAACTGAACTGGAAGTAGAAGCAGTGTTGCTGGGGTGGGCAGAGGATCAGTCGGTGGGTGGGGACGGTCATGGAAGGGGTCGAAGAGATTCAAGACATCGTTCCGGGGGCTAGCGTAGCTGACGGCGGAGAGAACACGCCAGTTGTCAGAACATAAGAACATAAGAACTAGGAGCAGGAGTAGGCCATCTGGCCCCTCGAATGTGCTCCCCCATTCAATGAGATCATGGCTGATCTTTTGTGGACTCAGCTCCACTTTCCGGCCTGAACCCCACAACCCTTAATCCCTTTATTCTTCAAAAAACTATCTATCTTTACCTTAAAAACATGTAATGAAGGAGCCTCAACTGCTTCACTGGGCAAGGAATTCCATAGATTCACAACCCTTTGGGTGAAGAAGTTCCTCCTAAACTCAGTCTAAATCTACTTCCCCTTATTTTGAGGCTATGCCCCCTAGTTCTGCTTTCACCCACCAGTGGAAACAACCTGCCCGCACCTATCCTATCTATTCCCTTCATAATTTTATATGTTTCTATAAGATCCCCCCTCATCCTTCTAAATTCCAACGAGTACAGTTCCAGTCTACTCAACCTCTCCTCATAATCCAACCCCTTCAGCTCTGGGATTAACCTTGTGAATCTCCTCTGCACACCCTCCAGCACCAGTACGTTCTTTCTCAAGTAAGGAGACTAAAACTGAACACAATACTCCAGGCGTGGCCTCACTAACACCGCATACAATTGCAGCATAACCTCCCTAGTCTTAAACTCCATCCCCCTAACAATGAGGGACAACATTCCATTTGCCTTCTTAATCACCTGTTGCACCTGTAAACCAACGTTTTGCGACTCATGCACTAGCACACCCAGGTCTCTCTGCACAGCAGCATGTTTTAATATTTTGCCATTTAAATAATAATCCCTTTTGCTGTTATTCCTACCAAAATGGATAACCTCACATTTGTCAACATTGTATTCCATCTGCCAGACCCTAGCCCATTCACTTAACCTATCCAAATTCCTCTGCAGACTTCCAGTATCCTCCGCACTTTTTGCTTTACCACTCATCTTAGTGTCGCGTGCAAACTTGGACACATTGCCCTTGGTCCCCAACTCCAAATCATCTATGTAAATTGTGAACAATTGTAACAGCACTAACACTGATCCCTGAGGGACACCACTAGGTACTGATTACCAACCAGAGAAACACCCATTAATCCCCACTCTTTGCTTTCTATTAATTAACCAATCCTCTATCCATGCTACTATTTTACCCTTAATGCCATGCATCTTTATCTTATGCAGCAACCTTTTGTGTGGCACCTTGTCAAAGGCTTTCTTGAAATCCAGATATACCACATCCATTGGCTCCCTGTTATCTACTGCACTGGTAATGTCCTCAAAAAATTCCACTAAATGAGCAATGGTGGTGCCTATTCCCTGATGCCCATGTCCGTCATGGAATTGGTAGATTAACTGGTTTCTGTCTTGGGTGGGGACCACATAAATTCCGTCCTTTATAACTACTCCATCCTGTATTGTGAGTGTGTCAGGGATGTAGTCAATTCCGGGAGGCTCTCATCAGAGTAAAGTGCGATGTTGAAACCTGTGAGAATGGGCAGGGTCGGAGGATAGGTGTCGTCATGGGGGGGGGGGGGGGGAGTTGGAGTGGGTGTCGGGCTGAATCGTCAGTGGGCAGAGCGTCATCCTCTCCCATTGCCAAGGTTAAGTGGTGGGCGTGGCTATATTGTTATACGTAGACTTTGAGTTGGTTGATGTGGAATCAACTAGTCTTACCGTTAGGGTACGCTATTTTGTTCACGGAGGGGCTTACTCTGTCTGCAATGGAGTAGGGGCCTGCGAATTTAGGGGATAGGAAGGGACTGGGGTTGTACAACAAGGTCATAACTTGCTGGCCAACTCTGTACTCTACGGGGTGAACCTTTTTGTCAAAGCTGCTTCTTTCTAGCACCTAGTCGGACAGCAGCAGCTAGCTGTGCCGCAGTAATGTTCTCTGTGACCTGTTGAACTGCTTTTTCATGGGTGAGAGCGGTTACTGCGCGATTTGCCAAATCGAGCCCGAATAAATATTCAATGCCTTTCATGGGTCTCCCTGTCATAAGGTTGTGGGGGGGGGGGGGGGGGAAACTGTGGAACTGGAAACTGTGTCCCTGATAAACATGAGAGCAAAGGGTAGTACCGTGTCCCAAGTGGTATTGCTCTGCTGTACTGTTTTTAAAGTGCGATTCATGCGCTCTACTGTACCGCCTGGATTGGGGGTGGTATGCTATATGGAATTTCTGTTTGATGACGAAAATAGTCATAACATTTTGCATTACCCTGCCGATGAAGTGGGAACCTTGATCTGACTCAATGCTGCCTGGAAAACCTCAGCGCGTAAATATCTGTTTAGTCAAAATTTTAGCAGTGGCCTTTGCTGTGGGGAATACTTCGACCCATTTTAGAACATAGATAGAACACTACAGCGCAGTACGGGCCCTTCGGCCCTCGATGTTGCGCCGACCTGTGAAACCATCTGAAGCCTATCTGACCTACACTATTCCATTTTCATCCATATGTCTATCCAGTGACCACTTAAATGCCCTTAAAGTTGGCGAGTCTACTACTGTTGCAGGCAGGGCATTCCACACCCCTACTACTCTCTGAGTAAAGAAACTGCCTCTGACATCTGTCCTATATCTATCACCCCTCAATTTAAAGCTATGTCCCCTCGTGTTGGTCATCACCAACCGAGGAAAAAGACTCTCACTGTCCACCCTATCTAACCCTCTGACTATCTTATATGTCTCTATTAAGTCACCTCTCAGCCTTCTCCTCTCTAACGAAAACAACCTCAAGTCCCTGAGCCTTTCCTCGTAAGACCTTCCCTCCATACCAGGCAACATCCTAGTAAATCTCCTCTGAACCCTTTCCAAAGCTTCCACATCCTTCCTATAATGTGGTGACCAGAACTGCACGCAATACTCCAGGTGCAGCCGCACCAGAGTTATGTACAGCTGCAGCATGACCTTGTGGTTCCGAAACTCAACCCCCCTACTGATAAAGGCTAGCACACCATATGCCTTCTTAACAGCCCTATTAACCTGGGTGGCAACTTTCAGGGATTTATGTACCTGGATGCCGAGATCCCTCTGCTCATCTACACTACCAAGAATCTTGCCATTAGCCCAGTACTCTGCATTCCTGTTACTCCTTCCAAAGTGAACCACCTCACACTTTTCCGCATTAAACTCCATCTGCCACCTCTCAGCCCAGCTCTGCAGCTTATCTATGTCCCTCTGTATCCTATAACATCCTTCAGCACTATCCACAACGCCACCAACCTTCGTGTCATCTGCAAATTTACTAACCCATCCTTCTACACCTTCTTCCAGGTCATTTATAAAAATGACAAACAGCAGTGGCCCCAAAACAGATCCTTGCGGTACACCACTAGTAACTAAACTCCAGCATGAACATTTGCCATCAACCACCACCCTCTGTCTTCTTTCAGCTAGTCAATTACTGATCCAAACTGCTAAATCACCTTCAATTCCATACTTCCTTATTTTCTGCAATAGCCTACCGTGGGGAACCTTATCAAACGCCTTACTGAAATCCATATACACCACATCAACAGCTTTACCCTGATCCACCTGTTTGGTCACCTTCTCAAAAAACTCAATAAGGTTTGTGAGGCATGACCTACCCTTCACAAAACATGATTATAAACCCTATCTCTTATAACCTTTTCCAACATTTTACCCACAACCGAAGTAAGGCTCACAGGTCTATAATTACCAGGGTTGTCTCTACTCCCCTTCTTGAACAAGGGGACAACATTTGCTATCCTCCAGTCTTCCGGCACTATTCCTGTCGACAAAGACGACATAAAGATCAAGGACAATTTTGTACATTTTGTAAATGTATCTATAACGACCAGCACATACTTGAAACCATTTCTGCAGGGGGAGGAGGGAACCATTGTAATCGATTTGCAGAGTAGTCTGCTTTCTGGGCTTGGGAATAATCTTCAGTATTGGTTTGCGAAACCTGGATTGAATGCATCTGTTCGCCTTTGGGTGGTTGCCAGAAGTGACCATTGCGTGATCTTACTTTAGCTAAGGTGTCGGCCTTGCGATTACCGGGTGGGGAAGTGCGATGATGGCTCTTTACTTAATGATGCCGTATGTGCGGTCTCATCATCTTATAAACCTCTATTAAGTCACCTCTCATCCTCCTCTGCTCCAAAGAGAAAAGCCCTAGCTCCCTCAATCTTTCCTCATAAGACCTACCCCCCAAACCAGGCAGCATCCTGTTAAATCTCCTTTGCACCCTTTCCAATGCTTCCACATCCCTCCTATAGTGAGGTGACCAGAACTGCACACAATACTCCAAATGTGGTCTCACCAGGTTCCTGTACAGTTGCAGCATAACCCCATAGCTCTTAAACTCAAGCCCCCTGTTAATAAACGCTAACACACTATAGGCCCTCTTCACGGCTCTGTCCACTTGAGTGGCAACCATCAGAGATCTGTGGACATGAACCCCAAGATCTCTCTGTTCCTCCACATTCCTCAGAAAACTGTAATGTAATCCACATTCAAATTTGTTCTACCAAAATGAATCACCTCGCACCTTTCAGGGTTAAACTCCATTGAGTAATAAAATAACATGATTGTGAGTTCTTTCACTTTATTACTTTGACTAGCAAAACAAATAACTAAGAGATTGGATTATGATAATACACTGCACTCTGATCTAGTCACGTCTTCACTCTAGCTGTCCAACACACACTAACTAAAGAAAGAGCGGGAAACTCCTTAAATAGCTCCTGTTAGTGTTGCCATCTAGTGATCATCTGTCTGTACTGACTTCACATTAACTAAGCATGTATTAACACATACAGAGATCACTACATCCCCCTTTTTTGTTACACTTTTCTGTATACATTATAAAGAAAAATGGACATAAGACATGCAGTATTCTGTTATGCATTGTACAGTAAATATGAATTACTCAATCATAAATTCAGATGATTCAGTTTTCTTCTATGTCTGGCTGATCTTCTCAATTTGATTGGAGAGGTAGAAACATTGGTGTTCTGCTATTCTGGTTCAACAGATTGTTTGATTTATACATGTTGATTTAAAGTTCGGATTAGGAAAGATTGGTTGAGGAATGAAGGGGGCGATCCTCCGATATTGAGGCCAAGTGTTCTCGCCATCGTGAACGACGTCGCGTTTCGCGACGGTGCGAACAGGGCCCGGGCATGACCTATTCTGGCCCCACAGGGGGCCAGTGTGGTGCTGGAGTGGTTCACGCTGCTCCAGCCTCCTTACGCCGCGCCAACCCACGTATGCGCAGTTGGGCAGCTCAATCCTGCGCATGCGCAGTTGGGCCACGCCATCCTGTACATGCGCGTGGAACTTCTTATGCACGCCGGCCCCGACCCAATATGGAGTCAGTGTTCAGGGGCCGGCCGTGACAAAAAGTAGGCCATGGGGGGGGGGGAAAAGGCCAGCTTGCCGATCGGTGGGAGGCCCCCCTGGTGAAGGAGCCCCGCTCCCCATCCCCACAGGCTGCCCCCCCAAAGCTTCAGGATGAGTACCCGCCGGCAGCAACCAGGTGTGGAGGGCGCCAGCGGGACTGTCATTTTTTTTGCCGGCCGCTCGGCCCATCCGGGCTGGAGAATCGCTGCTCGCCGTTTGCAGCGATTCTCGGAGCAGCCCGGCACGATTCTCGCGTCGCTGGTTTTGGGGGGGGGTGGGAGAATCGCATGCGGCCATTCTCCCACCTGGCATGGGGGGGGGGGGAGGGGGGAGGGGGAGAATACCGCCCATGAACTTTTAAGATATCACACCTGTCCTTCTAATCAATCCACCTTCTGCAGCTTTGATTATATAGGATCTTGGTGAAATTTGCCTAATAAACATAGCAGAATCACTGCATCCTCCATCAGGGACATCTGATTCTTACAACATCATCTGCTATGAGAGGTTTTAGCGGTTTTGCATGTCTGTCGTAGTAACTTTGTTGTTTTTCATGTTGCTGTGCTGGATGAATTCTCTTCAAAACACCCAGTTGATCTGGATCAACATGAATTTTTGATAATGTTGTTCTAATTTCACAATTGTACAACATTTGTGTTGGAGATAAGCCTGAATTCAACGGAGAGGCTCTATAGGATAATAAAGCCAAGTAGAAATCCAATTGAGAATCTCTTGCTTTACTCAACAATTGCTTCACAATATATACACCTTTTCCCACTCTTCCATTTGATTGAGGAAAATGAGGACTTGAAGTATTGCGATTGAAATTATATGTTCTCGAAAATTCCGTCCACTCCCAGCTTGCAAAGCACAGACTATTATTGGGTATAACAGTTTGCGGAATGCCATGTCTCAAAAATATTTTTTAACATGCTTTGATCACAGCTGTAGAGGTAAGATCAGTTAGTCTCATTACTTCCGGAAAGTTGGAATAATAATCAATTAAAAGAACATAAAGTCTTTTCCATTTGAATAAAAGGAGTCAACGCCTACTTTCACCCATGGTGACACAGTATTGTCATGTTGTTGTTGCGTTTCTTTGCATTGAAATGGTTGATGTCTTTGACATGTTGAACACAACATAATCATTTCTGCAATGTCTTTGTTTATGCCCGGCCAGTACTTAGCTTGCCTAGCTCTTCGTTCGCACTTCTCAATGCCGAGATGTCTTTCATGACGTTTACTTAGCATTTCTGACCTGAGATTTTCTGGAATGACAATTCTATTGTTTCTCAATAGTGTGCCATCTATTACAGCAAGTTCAGCTTGAATACTTTGATACTGAGGACAGTGTCCTTTCGGCCACCCATGCTGTAGATCAGCCATTGTCAAACTCGGCGGCTCGACCCGCGGGTGTCGGGAAGGTCGCGGAGCCATCCGTCGCGGTCAAGTTCAAAGCAATAAAACCATACACCAATTAGTAAGTTCAAACAACTGAGTTTATTATAATACAATTATAATAACTACCCATGCACACGCTAAAAGGATTAAACTATTCCTACCGCTAAATAAACTAATACTTATCTCGAAGGAACTGCCGGGTCAGGGAACAAGGTCTCTTGCTCTGCTCTGGTCTGCAGACTTCAGGTTGGTATAAGTTAAAAGGGGTCAGGAGTGTCTATCTCTGGTAGCGATCGTTGTGAGACACTTACTTGCTGGCGGCTGCTGCCCGAACCTCTCTCTCTCTCCTTCAGGGTCTTCTTGGCAAAAGCTGGTCGAGGTGCTGGTCCACGGAGGAGTGCTGGTCAAGGAGACAAGGGTCAAGGGCTGGTACAGGTCGGCGCAACATCGAGGGCCGAAGGGCCCGTACTGCGCTGTAGTGTTCTATGTTCTATGTTCTATGTTCTATGAGAGAGGAGGGCTGGACAAGAAGAATGAACCATGTGTGGAACCTGTCTTTTATAGGTCCCAGGGATCCACGCCCCTTTGGGCGGACTCCCTTACCTGCTTGGAATCGATTGGATCTCTTCCCAATCGATATGTTTGAATCCCCCCAATACTGAGGCTGTTCCTTAGCTACTGGGGGGGCTCTCAGGCTCTTTGTTTTCGAACCCTGCTGGTGCCTGGGTGTCTGGTATCATTTACAATGTTGCAGTTACTTCCCCATTTGTGTCCATTGTCTCTGGACTCGTTCCATTAACATGCTAATTATCTTGGAGATTGCCTCATTAATATGCGGAATGTTCGTTTCGGTGCTGTCTGCTTTCTTAGCAGACAGAATCCACACCTGCTTGGTGCAGCCTGCTGGGGCTGCAAACATTGTCCATTTTATCCTGTATGCTTTGCGTTCCTCCATTTTGTATTTAGGGAATGGCCAACTTCGGTGGCTACAGTCAGCCAGCGTGGGCTGCGAAGGTCGGCTGCCGTGAGTTGTGAAGGTCGTCCAGGGTGGGTCGCGAAGGTTGGTCGGGTTGGGTCCCGCAGGTTGGCCGGTTGGTAAAAATTGGTCCCCGGAAAAAAAGTTTGAAAAACACTGCTGTAGATGACTGATCACTCTACTCAAGGTTTCGTCCTTCTGTTCTTCACGTATCTGCTTAAGCTTTTGATCTGATGCAGGAGGTGTTTCTCTATATAACTGCAAGTGAGCTTCTCCATCATTGATTGATAACAACAGTAGGTTGTCTGTGTTTACAGATCTCAAAAGTGCATCTGCAATTACTAGATCTTTACCAGGAGTATAGATTAAAGTAAAATCATATCTCCTTAACTTCATCATCATTCTCTGTAATCTTGGAGTCATATCATTGAGATTTTGTTCGATGATAGTTACTAGAGGTCGACGGTCAGTTTCAACTGTGAACTTAGGTAGACCATAATCATGAAACTTAGAGAAGCCAGTTATGAGTCCTAAGCATTCTTTTTCTATTGTCCATATCTGGACTCTGCGACTGTCATGGCTCTCGATGCGTATGCAGTGTGTATCCAATTGGTCTGGTTGTCTTGCTGGAGTAAGACTACACTTATGGCATCTTGACTTGCATCTGTTGAGATTTTTGTGGGCGTAATTGAATTGAAAAAATTTAAGCTTGGAGCTTGTATTAATTGTTGTTTAAGGTCCAGCCATTCTGCATTTTGACCTGGAGTCCACTCAAAATCAGTGTTTTTCTTAATCAAGTTTCGTAGAGCAACAGTTCTTGAAGATAAATTGGAGATGAATTTCCCACGGAAATTTACAAAACCAAGAAACCTTGGTACAGCTTTCTTGTCTTTTGGTTGCTGCATTTTCTATATTGCTTCTATCTTTCCTTCATCCGGTCTGATATCTTTGGCTGAGATGGTATCACCTAGAAATTTTAACGCCGAGGTAGCAAATGTGCATTTAGACTGGTTTAATTTTAAACCACACTGATGTATGCATTTGAATATTTTCATTAGGCTAGCAATATGCTCTTCCTCAGTGGTAGACCATATAATGATGTTGTCCATGTAGACGCGGAACGCCATCTATGTTTTCAGTCATTTGCTCATTAACTCGGTGAAAAATCTCTGAGGCAGAGATGATCCCAAAAGGCATTCTATTAAAGCAGTACCTTCCAAAAGGCGTACAGAGGAGCTTGCTGGAGTCGTCAAGCTGCATCTACCAAAAACCTTGGGATGCGTCCAACTTTATGAAAATTCAGGCATTCGACATTTCAGACGTAATTTCTTCTCTTTTGGGATTAGGATAATGTTTTATTAAGATCTTTGGGATCCATGCAAATTCTGATATCTCCTGACGGTTTTTTTTACATAAACCAAGGATCTGACTCAATCGGTTGCGTAAACTTGGAAATGATACCCTGAGACTGTAATCTCAGTAGTTCAGCTTTCAATCTCTCTCTTAGAGGTGCTGGAACTATTCTGGACCCAGGTGCTCAGGCATGCAAGGAGTTGCAGTTAATTCAAAGAATTTTCATGCACACAAATGAGACATCAAAAATAGAAGGTGACATTCAACAGTTACTCAGTGGATGTATTTCATGGTATGGGCACATTGCCATATCAGTATAAGATTCTGCTAAAAAAGGATGCGAAGCCTGTCATCACGACAGGAGAAACACCTGGTCAGCCACGTTTGATGTGGACTGGCACCCCTCAAGCTGTAAGCCGCTGGTGACAGTCTAGTGAGTTCCAGAAATTACACAGCTCCTTCCTCAGGTGAAACTGATGAAGGAGCTGCGCTCCAAAAGCTAGTGATTCAAAACAAACCTGTTAGACTTTAACCTGGTGTTGTAAGACTTCTTACAATATCTAAAAGGGCTGCTTCTCAATTTTCTTTTTTTATATTTAGAGTAACCAATTATTTTTTTCCAATTAAAGGGCAATTCACGTATTCTGCACATCTTTTTGGGTTGTGGGGGTGAGATCCACACAGACACGGGGAGAATGTGAAAACTCCACACGGACAGTGACCCCGGCCAGGATTAACCCGGGTCCTAGGCAGCATGAGGCAGCAGTGCTAACCACTAATCCCATAGTCCTGATCTTTGACTACTCGATGCAGAGGGGACCAGGCAAGTCTGGTGACCTCCTCGTTGGTCCAATCCTGGGCCTGACCAATGTGGTCATTAAACAGGTCTAGGCCCAATGGGCAATTGAGGGTCTCTGACAACATGCACCTTTTCATCGTTGCATGTGTGTGCCCAGGGGTCCCTGGTCAACCATCTCGCGGTTTCCACCACTACACTTGAGGAAGGAACCAGTTGGCTGGAGTTCATCATCAGCTGTGGCAATGTTATGTTATTTGAATTGGGAAGTTTCTTTGAAAGTTTTTTTACAGTGGGTAATAGTGCCCCTTTTAAATGAGACAATTGATTGATAATGGTTTGTTTATTAGTTTATGGGTTCAACAAGCTGAAAAATGAAATGAAATGAAATGAAAACCGCTTATTGTCACGAGTAGGCTTCAAATGAAGTTATTGTGAAAAGCCCCTAGTCGCCACATTCCGGCGCCTGTTTGGGGAGCTGTATGGAAATTAAAGAATTTCAGAGTAAGGTGAAGGGAATAAGACAGAACCCTTTATCCGAGGTTATCTGCACCTTCTCACCATCTCCTCAGTTTTTCGCTCCAGAGAGACAGTGATAGCTCTTTTGTATTTGTCTATGTGCCATTGGGGCTGCTTCTTCCAACCTTCCAGTCCAATATGCTTACAGCTGCCATGGGCCCCAAGCTCTGGATTTCCCTCCCTACACATTCTCCTCTTTTTATTACTTCTTAAAACTTATCTGTTTGACTAACGTGTTGGTCATCTGCCTGAATATCACCATATGTGACTCAGTATCAAATTTTCTTTGATGCCACATCTAGGAAACAGTTTGGGTCGCTTTACTACATTGGGCAGCATGGTAGCATAGTGGTTAGCACAATTGCTTCACAGCTCCAGGGTCCCAGGTTCGATTCCCTCCTGTCCCTGAACCCTTCGCACAGAGGCAGACCTACTTTTGGGGGACCCGCACATTCCCTCTTTGCGGGGGTCCCACGTGCCCTGGTGACATGGCGGCTCATCGCTAATGACATTGCGTGCCATGCTCAAAGATGAGGTCACTGCCCTCCTGACCCCGTCCAACCTCAGCTCAGGCAATGCAAGGCACAGAAATCCCAAATCACTGCTTGACAGACTGCTGGAGTGCTCTTTAACTTATGATAACAACAAACTTGTACCAATTCGTAAGCTGAAATCCAGGCCTACCTGTTGTCAGCATGACAGTAGAGATGGTCAATATTGCGATCTGTGTGACCTGAGGCGAGCAAACAGGAACTGGCCGAAGATAAACGGGATGGTGAAATCAGCCAATGATATGACTGCAGCACAGCACAGGCGAGTGCAGGACACAACAAGCCAGAAAAAGTCCAGTGCAGGAGCAAATACTCCAATGAAGTGGAATGTTCAGTTCAAGTCTCATATCAGTCGCTTTGCTGGCAACTGTCTGGCAGGATTCCATTCAATTGTCCAGAAGAATACGAAGAGACTTTCTGAACACCAGTGTAGAAACCGACTATTTTCTAATACATCTGATAGGTAAAAGATAGCTATTTAGCGTAAATATTAAGCCCCAGTCTTTAAATACCCATTTTACATTCACTCATAACCTCAGGCCATCTCAAAGCATACAGAGACACAAAACAGCATGAAACAGAATAATTCCATTATAGATTAAAACAGCACTTTTACTGAGCTAACAAATACATTTGCAAGACAGTTTGACACTATACTTGTGCTGCACCATTTATCAGATCAAGGACATAGCAACACCATAGCAACGCCATAGTAATATGAAGGCACCAATGTTCACAATACGGATAACAGCTAAGTCAGCAGAAGACCAGTTTAAGCTGGTTGCGATAACAGCACAGAATCGCAATACATAACATGCACAAGTATTCAAACATGAAACATTTAAAACTAATGTTGCAAATTGAAGATTGACAGCTAACTGTCAAATCAAACTCATTTGATTCTAACCCAAACCAATTAGGATGACTTTGAAGTGTAGATAGATGACTAAAGACTGATATGCTTTCGTATAACCGTGAGGGTCCATACGGCCATCTTTATTCCGGAATCATCTATACTTTGATCTAAACTATTCGCTGTCTCTATACTTTCACTTTTCCACTCTAACTCTTGAAGTAAATGCAAGCTGTTTTGCGTAAGCAAAGAACCATTTCTGTATTGTTTTGGAAGTTAAATTGTGTACAAGTTGCTGCTCTTTAAGTCCTTTTTGCTAGCCGGACTTATTAGAGAATACGATTTAAGTGACTCTCAATTGTAATTAAATAGAGGCAATTAAACAATTCTTATTTGCACCCGAGAAGTTTTAACTCAAATTTATACTGAGTTTTAGTGTCGAAAGTGCCACTAGATCCGCATGGTAGATCTCTACAACTGGCATAGTTCAGCAAAAGGGGAGGAACACTGAGACGAAATTGGACGAAATCGGAGAGGTTCGGAAACCTTCAAAACGAGGCGGAGACGATCGGGGAGATATAAAGGACGTCGGAAGACAAACAAGTGCATCGTTAACGGAAGCCCAGAAGGATGGATGACCCAAAGAAAAACGGCTAGACTGGGGTAAGAAACATGTTTTTCACCCATTAAAAGTCTTAAAGCTGCATCAAGCAGTGCTTTGACCCCTAGAAAGGACATTATTATAGACAATGTTAATTCAATTGGGTGCCGGTTGTTAAAATTAAAATAAAACGGGACTGAAAAATTAGACGTGGTAGTGTACACAGATTACACATAGTTGATGACCAAAAAATTGGGTGTAAGGTTGAGTTTATGGCGGAAATGAATCCTAAAATAGATTCAAAACCTTCAAATGGTGGAGAACTACTTCCCACAACAACCAAGGGAGGTCACGCTTAACCGATGTCTCTATTGACGATATATTGGGTGATCTTTGATCTTTGATTCGTAGACAATTTGGACTGTCTGAAGTTTCAAGAAAAATTGAATCAAAATATGATATCCGCAAAGGATAGTGGTCCCTTGATAATATCAAAAGGGCATGGGGAAAACCGTACTCTTAAATGGTGAAAAACGTGCACAATGGTTTATTGCAATAATGTCACAGCTTCGCAGACAGCAAGAGGTAATCGTTAAAAATAAAAGCGATCATGACCTTAAGTCCACTAAAGACCAACCAGCCGCAGTTGTTGAGGAATTACGAGATGCAAAATCTAAACTTGAGCAATATGATCGGATTAAAATATTATTGGAAAACGAAACCTTTAAAGTTCAACAACAATCTTTTCGAATTGGAGAATTGCAACGTAAGGTTATTGAATCAGAGTCAAAATACCAACAGTTGCAAACAGAAACTTAGTAAATTAAAAGTCAAAATTGAAAGTTAATCGAGGAAAGATGTATTTTGGAAGTTGAAATGAGCAATTTTAAAGGACACTGCAAAATCTTGATAGTCAGTCTTGCAGCCCATAATTTAAATCAACGCACAAACGTGAATGTTAGTTCTGATGCTGGAGTAACTACTCTAAGCAACACAGTTCCAACTCCAGTTTCACCTCCAAATTCAATTCCAGTTCCTCAAGTAGCTCCAATTCAACAAGTAACCGCAGTCGCACAATCAGCTCCAGTTCCAAAGCCACGAGCAAGTGCCAGTACTAAATCAAAATCTAAATTTCGTTTGCCAGTTGACTCAGATGAAGATAGTGATGAAACAAGCTTTCCCAGAATGCAAAATAATAAAGTAATTTGATTAGCCCCTTTAAAACGCAAACGGGTTACAATTGGAAGCAAAGAAGTAGACGAAGACGCTTCAACATTTACTGAAACTATATTTGGCCATCATTGGGTACATGAGGTCGCGGAACCCTGAAAAAAATGATGGTCTAAAGATCTTCACCACCCAAAAAGGGGTGGTTTGACCACATGGGAACAACTTCACAGATTGCAATCCATTTATCATCTTCACCCATTCGATGGAGTACAAATTCTGTCCATTGTGGTAGGCTCTCGTGAGAGTGCAACTCTTGGAGAAGAGGTTGAACTTGCTCTTGGAGATGTTTTGCAAAATTTTGAAGCTGGTTGGCTAGCAGTCAAAAATTGGCTGTTAAAATTTCGCCCTCCAAAAACCGATTGGTCTAAAATCACATCTTGCATTCAAAAACCTACTGAAGATATAGGGGTTTCGAAGATAGATTTTTACATGTCTGGATAGAACATTCAGGAGTGCAACTCCAAGAGGAGACTGACACTTGGGATACAAGAACTTTAGGTCCAATTAAGACGGCTTTAAGAGCCGGTATTAAACCTGAACTTTCTAATGCTTTGAATCTGGTTTTACCAACCTGGGCCACAGCTGGTATATATCGCGAAATAGTTGACCGATGCATTCAGGTGTATTGTGGTATGCATAACCAGGCAAACTATAACACTGCGGCCGCTCAAATTCAGCCTGTGTTACCTGCTGCTCTGGCGGGAGCTGCTGCAGCCCCTGCAGCGGTATCAGCAGTGACCACAACCTCTCCAGAAACATCGGGGCAAGCAGGCAGCCCTTGCTCCATTAAAATCAAGAAAATACCACAATATCTTTTCTGCGGTAAACTAGGACATTGGATAGTATCATGTTATTATAAACAACGGCTCGAGTCACGAGATGACTATGAAGTATGCAATGATTCCTACAATACGTATCCACCTCGTGGCCAATCACGTAACACGTACAGACAAGACACACCTAGGGTTACATTCCAACAAGACACACCCAGACTTGCGTATAGGGATTCTAGACCCTCCCAGCCGTTCCCACGTAGGGACAAGCCGTTCCCACGTAGGGACGAGCCGTACCCACATAGGGACGCACAAGATGACGACAATGGCATGAACAAAATGTTAAACAGCTGCACTCCAGCTCAAAGGCGTTCTATGTTTGATCATTCAAAAAATTACTCAACCCCACTCTTGATGATTCTTTCCATATTTCTCTACAAGCACTTTTGGAGCAGAAAAAGGATGGACTATGTATTTCACTAAGAGTGGGAGGTATTCATATTGATTTTCTTTTTGACACTGGAGCTGAACTTACCTTTGTTACTCAATCCTATGCTGCTTTCTTTCCCCTAACTGCAGGAAAAATTAACGCTTTTGCTGCAGGAGGAGATTCTTTAATTCTGCGACAAACTGAGCCACTGCTTTTAGAATTTGGACCACATCAAATGATGGCATCAATATGGGTAGGTCTGGTAACACAAGCACTTCTAGGTATGGACATCTTATCACAACTAAATTCTTCACTTAATTTCGATAATGGAAAAATCACCTGATCCATTAGACACCTCACGAAAGATGAAATACAAAATCATCCAATTTGGGCAAAAGACAAAAATGATTGCGGCCTTTTGAAAATAGAACCAGTCACTTTCATGGGAACTGCTCCACTTTGTACCAAACAATACCCTATTAACAAAACTTCAATTCAAGGCATTCTACCTATAATAAAACAACTTAAAGAAAGGGGTATTTTAGTGCACATTCAAACCTCATCAAACAGCCCTGTATGGCCTGTAAAATAGGCTAATGGCACATGGCGCCTTACTATTGACTACAGAAAGGCAAATCAATTCATTGTCAGAAAAGCTCCTTTAGTGGCAGATCCATCTACAATCTTTAACTCTTTAACACCTGACCTTCAATGGTTTTCAGTCATTGACATGGCAAATGGTTTCTGGTCAATACCACTAGCTAAGCAAGTACAACCATGGTTTGCTTTTACCATTAATCAACAACTGGACTACCGCAAGGTTTTCACAATAGCCCACCTGTTTATCACATGGCCCTACAGGATCATCTCAGGCAACTGCCAGATCTGCCTTCTACCATTATCCAGTAGGTAGATGACGTTCTGATAGCCTCCATCAATAAAGATGATCATGAGAAAGTCATACCTGTGGTCCTGAACCACCTCAGTGATAATGGTCACAAAGATAGCTTTGCCAAAGCCCAGATTTCCCAGGAAGAAGTTATCTGCTTAGGTCAGAAAATATCCAAAGGCAAAAGGGAACTTACTCAGGATAGAACGGCTGCCATTAGAGCCGCAAAAGAACCCTCAACTGTTCAGGAAGTAAGATCTTTTTTGGGACTGTGTAATTTTAACAGAAATTGGATTGATTCTTACACTCAGTTATCCCAGCCATTAAATGATTTTTTAAAAGGAAACCGGAACTCAAATGATCCAGTTAAACACAATTCAGAACAGAAGCAATCATTTTAAAATTTGAAAAAGGTCCTGTGTTCAGCACCAGCCTTAGGTATTCCAAACAACGGAAAACCTTTTACCATGTTTGTTCATGAAAAAGATGGTTACATGACTGCTGTATTAGCCCAGGAACATGGTGATTTGTTAAGACCGGTTGGATACTACTCCCTTAAACTTGACAATGTGGCACTAGCATTTGGCAGCTGTTTACGAGCCATGGAAGCCACATGTCGAGCTGTAATGGCAACATCAGGCCTTGTCCTCGACCAAAAGTTAACCATTAAATGTTCACAGTCAGTTCTTTCTCTCCTATCCATGAACAGATTATCGCAAGTTACATCAGTTAGATGGACTAGATGGATGGCAGTTTTGGAAGCTCCCAACCTATATTTTCACAAAGCCAGTCCTGTAAACCCAACATCTTTGCTCCTGCTTCCCGAGGAGCAAAAGGGAGGAGATGGAGAAGGGCATGACTGTGTGAAAATAATTGAGGAAATGGAAGAAGTACGCTTAGTAGAAGAGCCACTACACAACCCAGATTTAGTTCTATTCACTGATGGTTCCTCTTTTATTGACAAGGGTATCAGAAAAGCTGGGTGGGCAGTCACAACCCCATACGAAGTATTAGCTGAAGGAAATTTGCCCCCAGCTCAGCAAGCTGAATTAAAGGCTCTAACAGAAGCATGTCATGTGGCAAGAGATAAAACTGTGAACATCTATATTGACTCCAGATATGGTTTTGGAGTATCACATGATTTTGGTCATCTGTGGCGAAAAAGAGGATTTTTCACAACAGCAGGTACACCTATCTGAAATGGAAAGGAAGTACGAGATCTTCTAGAAGCTATGGCCTTGCCAAAAGAAGTATCAGTTCTAAAATGTAAAGCCCGTACTCATGAGGACACTATGGAAGCAAGAGGAATTGCTCTTGCGGACCAAGCAGCAAGGGAAGCTGCCTCTCAATGGCACAAGGAATTCAGTCACATTTACAAATTGGGAGTAACCACCTTATTACATGATTTACGTGAAATGCAGCATGGTCTCTTGGTTTGCAAGAGCATTTCCTCTTGACATGCAGCATGATTGTACAAAAGAAGAAAAATGGACATGGTTAGAATCAGGTATTCAGTTGTATGATGATAATATTTGGAGAGAAGTTCAAACTGATAAACCAGTGGCACCACAACCACTAATGCCCTTCTTAGCTCAACAAATTCATTCATGGGGACATCTATCACCTCAACAAATGATGTATCGATTCCATAGAAGTTGGTGTGGTAAAGGATTCAAAAAACATGCACAATTGGTATAAAACCGTTGTATAACCTGTCAGAAGAATAACTTGGACCCTGGATTGTAGTTTTGGGGTGCGAGAGATTGAGAGTAGAGAGGTCAGGAGCACAGTTTTGACTTCGCAGGAGGGCGGCAGTGTTCAGGTCTGTGGTTTGAAGTGTGTCTATTTCAATGCCAGGAGTATACGAAATAAGGTAGGGGAACTGGCAGCATGGGTAGGTACCTGGGACTTCGATGTTGTGGCCATTTCAGAGACATGGATAGAGCAGGGACAGGAATGGTTGTTGCAGGTTCCGGGGTTTAGGTGCTTTAGTAAGGTCAGAGAAGGGGGCAAAAGAGGGGGAGGTGTGGCGCTGCTAGTCAAGGACAGTATTACGGTGGTAGAAAGGATGCAAGATGGGGACTCTTCTTCCGAGGTAGTATGGGCTGAGGTTAGAAACAGGAAAGGAGAGGTCACCCTGTTGGGAGTTTTCTATAGGCCACCTAATAGTTCTAGAGATGTAGAGGAAAGGATGGCGAAGATGATTCTGGAAAAGAGCGAAAGTAACAGGGTAGTTGTTATGGGAGACTTTAACTTTCCTAATATTGACTGGAAAAGATATAGTTCGAGTACATTGGATGGGTCGTTCTTTGTACAATGTGTGCAGGAGGGTTTTCTGACACAATATGTTGACAGGCCAACAAGAGGTGAGGCCACTTTGGATTTGGTTTTGGGTAATGAACCAGGCCAGGTGTTAGATCTGGAGGTAGGTGAACACTTTGGAGACAGTGACCACAATTCGGTGACCTTTACGTTAGTGATGGAAAGGGATAAGTATACCCCGCAGAGCAAGAGTTATAGCTGGGGGAAGGGCAATTATGATGCCATTAGACATGACTTAGGATGTGTTGGTTGGAGAAGTAGGCTGCAAGGGTTGGGCACACTGGATATGTGGAGCTTGTTCAAGGAACAGCTATTGCATGTTCTTGATAAGTACGTACCAGTCAGGCAGGGAGGAAGGGGTCGAGCGAGGGAACCGTGGTTTACCAAAGAAGTGGAATCTCTTGTTAAGAGGAAGAAGGAGGCCTATGTGAAGATGAGGCGTGAAGTTTCAGTTGGGGGCGCTTGATAGTTACAAGGAAGCGAGGAAGGATCTAAAGAGAGAGCTGAGACGAGCAAGGAGGGGACATGAGAAGTCTTTGGCAGGTAGGATCAGGAAACCCAAAAGCTTTCTATAGGTATGTCAGGAATAAAAGAATGACTAGGGTAAGAGTAGGGCCAGTCAAGGACAGTGGTGGGAAGTTGTGTGTGGAGGCTGAGGAGATAAGCGAGATACTAAATGAATACTTTTCGTCAATATTCACTCAAGAAAAAGATAATATTGTGGAGGAGAATGCTGAGACCCAGGCTATTAGAATAGATGGCATTGAGGTGCGTAGGGAAGAAGTGTTGGCAATTCTGGACAAGGTGAAAATAGATAAGTCCCGGGGCCGGATGGGATTTATCCTAGGATTCTCTGGGAAGCCAGGGAAGAGATTGCTGAGCCTTTGGCTTTGATTTTTAGGTCATCATTGGCTACAGGAATAGTGCCAGAGGACTGGAGGATAGCAAATGTGGTCCCTTTGTTCAAGAAGGGGAGTAGAGATAACCCCGGTAACTATAGGCCGGTGAGCCTAACGTCTGTGGTGGGTAAAGTCTTGGAGAGGATTATAAAAGATACGATTTATAATCATCTAGATAGGAATAATATGATTAGGGATAGTCAGCATGGTTTTGTGAAGGGTAGGTCATGCCTCACAAACCTTATCGAGTTCTTTGAGAAGGTGACTGAACAGGTAGACGAGGGTAGAGCAGTTGATGTGGTGTATATGGATTTCAGTAAAGCGTTTGATAAGGTTCCCCACGGTTGGCTATTGCAGAAAATACGGAGGCTGGGGATTGAGGGTGATTTAGAGATGTGGATCAGAAATTGGCTAGTTGAAAGAAGACAGAGAGTGGTAGTTGATGGGAAATGTTCAGAATGGAGTTCAGTTACGAGTGGCGTACCACAAGGATCTGTTCTGGGGCCGTTGCTGTTTGTCATTTTTATAAATGACCTAGAGGAGGGTGCAGAAGGATGGGTGAGTAAATTGCAGACGACACTAAAGTCGGTGGAGTTGTAGACAGTGCGGAAGGATGTTGCAGGTTATAGAGGGACATAGATAAGCTGCAGAGCTGGGCTGAGAGGTGGCAAATGGAGTTTAATGTGGAGAAGTGTGAGGTGATTCACTTTGGAAAGAATAACAGGAATGCGGAATATTTGGCTAATGGTAAAATTCTTGGTAGTGTGGATGAGCAGAGGGATCTCGGTGTCCATGTACATAGATCCCTGAAAGTTGCCACCCAGGTTGATAGGGTTGTGAAGAAGGCCTATGGTGTGTTGGCCTTTATTGGTAGAGGGATTGAGTTCCGGAGCCATGAGGTCATGATGCAGCTGTACCAAACTCTGGTACGGCCGCATTTGGAGTATTGCGTACAGTTCTGGTCGCCTCATTATAGGAAGGACGTGGAAGCTTTGGAACGGGTGCAGAGGAGATTTACCAGGATGTTGCCTGGTATGGAGGGGAAAATCTTATGAGGAAAGGCTGATGGACTTGAGGTTGTTTTCGTTAGAGAGAAGAAGGTTAAGAGGTGACTTAATAGAGGCATACAAAATGATCAGAGGGTTAGATAGGGTGGACAGCGAGAGCCTTCTCCCGCGGATGGAGGTGGCTAGCACGAGGGGACATAGCCTTAAATTGAGGGGTAATAGATATAGGACAGAGGTCAGAGGTGGGTTTTTTACGCAAAGAGTGGTGAGGCCGTGGAATGCCCCTACCTGCAACAGTAGTGAACTCGCCAACATTGAGGGCATTTAAAAATTTATTGGATAAGCATATGGATGATAAGGGCATAGTGTAGGTTAGATGGCCTTTAGTTTTTTTTTTTTTCCATGTCGGTGCAACATCGAGGGCCGAAGGGCCTGTACTGCGCTGTATCGTACTATGTTCTATGTTCTATGTTCTATAACATTCAATTAAGAGCTCCTGCTCCCGTAGGTCCATTCCAGGATATACAGGTAGATTACATCACCCTTCCTAAATGTCAACAATACAATGATGTCCTTGTAATAGTGGATAAATTCTCCAGATGAGTGGAGGCTGCTCCAGCTAGGAGAGGGACAGCTGCCCATACAGCCAAAGTGCTATGCAAAGACTTTATCCCCAGATGGGGAGTACCAGCTAGCATTGACTCTGACAATGGATCACACTTTACAGGTGCTGTTTGTGAGGAAGTCTGGAGACTATTAAACATTGACTGGAGTTTACACTATCCTTATCATCCACAATCATCAGGACAATCATTGGCAGCATGGTAGCATGGTGGTTAGCATAAATGCTTCACAGCTCCAGGGTCCCAGGTTCGATTCCCGACTGGGTCACTGTCTGTGCGGAGTCTGCACGTCCTCCCCATGTGTGCGTGGGTTTCCTCCGGGTGCTCCGGTTTCCTCCCACAGTCCAAAGATGTGCGGGTTAGGTGGATTAGCCATGCTAAATTGACCGTTGTGTCCTAAAAAGTAAGGTTAAGGGGGAGGGGTTGTTGGGTTACGGGTATAGGGTGGATACGTGGGTTTGAGTAGGGTGATCATTGCTCGGCACAACATTGAGGGCCGAAGGGCCTGTTCTGTGCTGTACTGTTCTAAGTCTAAGTGGAACGTATGAATCGAACTTTGAAACATGTCTAAATACAGCCAGGAAGGCATGAATTGGGTCCAAGCTTTGCCAATCGTATTATGCCGTATTAGAGCTGCACCAAACAGAACAATAGGCCTGAGTCCATTTGAAATCATCACAGGCAGACCGATGTCTCTGCCAGGAACTATTGATTTGCGGAAAGCAGATTGTCATTTAATGAGTGATGCTTTGCACACTTATTGTCAAAATCTAACAAATGCTGTTAGTTCTGCTTCTCAACAGATGTGAGCTGCGTGGGGAGATCCTCCAGATGGTGGGCACAACCTGGTGCCCGGTGAAGAAGTGTACGTCAAATAGCTGCAAAAAGAGCTCCTAAGATCGAAGTGGGAAGGGCCATTCGTAATCCTTCTCACCACCCAACCCACTGTGAAGTTAAAAGGAAAGAAAAGTTGGATCCACGCATCACGGGTGGAATTCTCCGACCCCCCCGCAAGGTCGGAGAATCGCCCGGGGCCGACGTAAATCCCGCCCCCGCCATGGCCGTAATTCTCCGCCACCCGAGAATTGGCGGGAGCGGGAATTGCGTCCCGCCGATCGGTGTGCCCCCGCGGCGATTCTCCGGCCTGCAATGGGCCGAAGTCCCGTCGCTGACAGGCCAATCCCGCCGACGTGGTTTCAACCACATCTGGTGGCGGTGGGATTGGCGGCGCGAGCGGGCCCCCGGGGTCCTGGAGGGGGGGGGGGCAGGGCGATCGGACCCCAGGGGGTGCCCCCACGGTGGCCTGGCCCGCGATCGGGGCCCACCATGGCACTCTTTTTCTTCCGCTGCCGCCACGGCCTCCACCATGGCGGAGGCGGAAGAGACCCCCCCTACCGCGCATGTGCCGGTGGTGACGTCAGCGGCCGTTGACGCACCGGCGCATGCACGAACCGGCGAAGGCCTTTCAGCCAGCCCCGACGCCGGGGGGCGGGCGTCAAAGGCCATTAGCGCCGGTTTTGGGGCCAGTCGGTGTGACGCCAACCACTCCGGCGTGGGCCTAGCCCCTAAAGGTGCGGAGAATTCCGCACCTTTGGGGAGACCCAACGCCGGAGTGGTTGGGACCTCCCGCCCCGCCGGGTAGGGGAGAATACCGCCCCACATGTGAAGCGCGCGTATAAATATTAAGATCTGTAAAATCTTTATCATAATATTCATTTTTAGTTATTTGATTGGCTTTGTAAATGTTGTACCAGAACTGAATAAGAGCACATGTCTTTACACATCTAAGATAAATGCTAAAAATATCAACATTTCCAATTGTTGGGTATGCACTACAACCCCTACTAACTCAGGAGAGGGTATTCCCTTCTGAACTATTCCCTTTACTACTTCAGAAACAACAGAATGAAACATCTGTCAAAGCATCCCTCACTCTTTAGTGGTCCGTTCCGCAACACATTCATGTGAAAAAGGAAGGTACAAGATTCATTTACAGAAATTTATTAACTTATGGAAATCTGCAGGCTATACACTAAGCACCTATTCAGGATAGCACCAACTTAAATATAACCCGAACAAAAATCCTAATATAGTAGCACATTCACCACACTTCCCAACTAATATTAAACAAAAAGGATCAATATGCCTTACTAGTAATCACTCTAAAGCCATAAAAATGGGTAATAGTGTTTGCACTCATTATTTGGATGTTAACACAGCTTATAAACATACACAAAATTTATTACAAATAACTGAACGGTCCTCAACAATAACAGGCATACACAACATGACAAATAATAAAACATTCTCAGATCATTGGTACTTAGAAGATATTTACTTATATTCTGCTTATAATGGGACTTATTTTATTTGTGATTATAGAGGATATTCCTGGCTCCCAAAATACTGGTCAGGATCTTGCTATTTAGGGTACTTAGTAACTGCCATCCGTCATCTTCCTCATATCCCTTATATTTCAGAACCAGCTACTCGAAGGAATAAACGTTCCATAACCTTATGAGATGCAATTTATGCTGGAATTATTCCTTTCTATTGGGAAATAAGGATGGGCAATGAATTGAATAAATAATGACCATCATATAAAACGTAGCCGATTACACCGCCACTGCCCTAGATAAAATCTCTGATGAAATGCGAGCAATTCGAACCGTGGCTTTACAGAATCGGATGGCACTGGACTATGTGCTGGCCGAAAAAGGTGGCCCCTGCGCCCTGATTGGTGCGGAGTGTTGCACTTTCATTCCAGATTACTCAGAAGAAGTTAAAGATCTGGCATCACATATCCAAAATGAAATCAAGAAACTTGATCCACCCCCAGTTATCTCTCTCTGGGATAAACTTTACGGGTGGTTGGGACCCACTGGAATGACCACAGTAAGAATAATCTTATTTTCCTGTGTAGCTGGATTTATCATTTACATAACATGCCAATGTATCAAGTGCATCAAAGAACTATTCGCTAAACGCAAGGGCCCAACTGTCAGAATGATTCACACTAACCCAACTGCACCACCATTAGATGAAGTAGAAATTAAGTATTATTGTTGAAATGTTACTGATCAATCAATAATAATTCTTTAAGAATTATAATAATTTTTGCTGAAATGCTTGTAATGCAATGCTTGCCCACTCTATTGTTTAAAACTGCAATGACAATATGAATGAGTTATTCTTTGCGCTTTTACCTATCCGATCGCATTAATGGTGTCATTTATTTTATTGTGATATATCTCATTTATTCTTTTGATTTATCAAAGCGGGGACTGTAGAAACCAACTATTTTCTAATACACCTGATAGGTAAAAGATAGCTATTTAGCGTAAATATTAAGCCCCAGTCTTTAAATACCCATTTTACATTCACTCATAACCTCAGGCCATCTCAAAACATACAGAGACACAAAACAGCATGAAACAGAATAATTCCATTATAGATTAAAACAACACTTTTACTGAGCTAACAAATACATTTGCAAGACAGTTTGACACTATACTTGTGCTGTACCATTTATCTGATCAAGGACATAGCAACACCATAGTAATATGAAGGCACCATTGTTCACAATACGGATAGCAGCTAAGTCAGCAGAAGACCAGTTTAAGCTGGTTGCGATAACAGCACAGAATCACATTACATAACATGTACAAGTATTCAAACATGAAACATTTAAAACTAATGTTGCACATTGAAGATTGACAGCTAAACGTCAAATCAAACTCATTTGATTCTAACCCAAACCAATTAGGATGACTTAGAGGTGGAGATAGATGACTAAAGACTGATATGCTTTTGTATAACCGTGAGGGTCCGTATGGCCATCTTTATTCCAGAATCATCTCTACTTTGATCTAAACTATTCGCTGTCTCTATACTTTCACTTTTCCACTCTAACTCTTGAAGTAAATGCAAGCTGTTTTGCCGTAAGCAGGAAACCATTTCTGTATTATTTTAAATTGTGTACAAGTTGCTTCTCTTTAAGTCCTTTTTGCTAGCCGGACCTATCAGAGAATAAGATTTAAGTGACTCTCAATTGTAATTAAATAGAGGCAATAAACAATACTTATTTGCACCTGAGAAGTTTTAACTCAAATTTCTACTGAGTTTTAGTGTCGCAAGTGCCACTAAATCCACATGGTAGATCTCTGCAACCAGTAAAGAGTGATGGGGGATGGTGGTTAATCACCAGTTATAACTGTCTGCATGTGCAGACCAGCTGATGTAATTATCAGACCAGCATATATTCTCTCTTGAAGAACAGAATTTAGACTGGAGAACATGGTAGTGGGTTTAGATTTTCTTATCAGCTGTTTACAATCCATGGCAACTAAGATGGCTTTTCTTCTGCACTTTTTCTTCACAAAATCAATCACGTCATTGAAGGGAAAATCTTGTAAGAATGCATTTTCAATTGTCAGTATTGTTGAACTTGTCAAATTTCCCTGAATCATCATACTTCACAGATAATATTTCACTCTTTTCAATACCAAGAAAGAACGTTTACCAGAAGCATTTGTGACAGGTATTGTTAAAAAGATCTTCAGAATAGTTTCCACATTTGGAAATGTTGCCTGCAAACCATCATGTACAAGTCTGTACAAATCAGTTGGTGCTCGCGAAGCACAGAGGTCATTATTATTGATGAAATGAAGGAATTGTTTCACTTCAACCTCAAAAAAGATTTTAGTCTATGTAGTCCCGGTACAATTCAATTAATCTTTTTCTGCAGCGGCTCTTAGCATTCTCACCCATAATGTTGTCGAAATGCACACAAAATAATGCAACAATCTTCTTCAGGGATTCACTTACACTCCACAATGACACAATTATCAGAGACTCTACCCTCCCCTCCTTCCCCTCTAGAGACTATTCTGTCTTGGATCCCCATTGGCGGGAGGCGTGGGAAAGATGGGACCTGCCTACGGACAAAGTCCCGCAACTCTAGGTACCTGAAATCGTTTCCCCTTACCAGACCAAATTTCTCCTCCAAGCTCCTCAGACTCGCAAATCTCCCTTCCAGGAACATAACGCCAGGGCCGGTGCTAGGAATTGCGGGCCCAATTAGAAAAGTGATGGCGGGGCCCCTACTCTACAAAAGTAAAAATTTATGTATGTTTATATTTTGTGTAGTATGCTCGTCTTTAACCAAAAAAAAACATTAAATGCTTGATATACTAAAATTTTGAAACTTACTTACCCAGGCGGAAGGATTTGGCGGAGCAGGGCTGAAGGATTTGTCGACGGTAATGCGGTGCGTTCCCCAAAAGTAAAAACTACCCTATAGTTCCTCTTAGAATACAGAAAAGGCTTCAAACGGTAACTCTGTCGCCGCTGGCGCGGGGCCCCCTTAAGGTGCGGGGCCCAATTTGATGAAATTGGTCAAATAGGCTTAAAACCGGCCCTGCATAACGCCCACCCTCCCCATCCCCGCCCGCCGCCATGCTCGAAACCCCCCATCCATACTCCCGGGGGCAAACCGATGGTTGTCGCAGATTGGCGCCCAGACAGACGCCCCCATCTCCCCCACATGCCTCCTCCACTGGCCCCATATCCGCAGGGTCGCCACCACTACTGGGCTGGTGGAGTACCTGGCCGGCGGCAGCGGTAGAGGAGCCGTGACCAGGGCTGCCAAGCTGGTGCCCCTGCACGAAGCCGCCTCCACCCGCTCCCAGATAGACCCCGTACCCACCATCCACTTCCTTATCATAGCGATGTCAGCTGCCCAGTAATAGTTTTTTTTATAAATGTTTTTTATTGAGTTTTCATATTTTATATATGACAAATTACAAATTATTAGAGAGAAAAAAAGAACACACAAAAATTTAACATGAATATTTACAGGTAAGCATCTTCATAACAACAATTGTGGCCGCCCCCTTTAGCCAGCATACATATTTTACAATCCCCAATATGGCCGAGGCACATGTTTATAGGCATTTATTTATAGTTTGGTTTTGGGCCTTAGCTTGCCATCAAACCCCCATAACGAGCCCGTAACCCCCCCCCCCCCACCCCCCCCCCCCCCCACATTCCCCCGATTCCCGTCCATTTTCCCCTGATTCTTGGCCACCCGACTATTCTTCCTCTTGTACGTTGGCCACAAACAGGTCCCGGAACAATTGCATGAATAGCTCCCACGTTCTGTGGAAGCCGTCATCCGACCCTCGGATGGCGAATTTGATTTTCTCCATTTGGAGAGATTCCGAGAGGTCGGACAGCCAGTCTGCAGCTCTGGGCGGTGCTGTTGACCGCTAGCCAAACAGGATTCTACGGCGGGCGATCAGGGAGGCAAAGGCAAGGGCGTCCGCCCTCCTCCCCAGGAATAGATCTGGCTGGTCTGAAACCCCGAAGACCGCCACTATCGGGCATGGCTCCACCCTCACCCCCACCACTTTGGACATAGCCTCGAAGAAGGCTGTCCAGTACTCCACAAGTCTGGGGCAAGACCAGAACATGTGGGCGTGGTTGGCCGGGCCTCTTTGGCACCGTTCACATCTGTCCTCCACCTCCGGGAAGAACCTACTCATACGGTTTCTCGTCAAGTGGGCTCTATGTACCACTTTTAGTTGCGTCAGGCTGAGCCTTGCACACGTGGAGGTGGAGTTGACCCTATGCAGTGCTTCGCTCCAGAGTCCCCACCCTATCTCCATCCCCAGGTCGTCCTCCCATTTCCTTCTTGTTGCGTCCAGTACGGTGTCGTCCCTATCTACCAGTCGGTCATACATGTCACTACAGTTCCCTTTCTCTAGGATACTTGCGTCCAGTAGGTCTTCCAGTAGTGTCTGTCGTGGCGGTTGTGGGTACGTCCTTGTCTCCTTTCGTAGGAAGTTTTTGAGCTGCAGGAACCGTAGCTCGTTCCCCCCAGCTAGCTGAAATTTCTCTGTTAGTTCGTCCAGTATTGCGATCCTGTCGTCCGTGTATAGGTCCCTGACTGTCAGTGTCCCCCCGTCCTGCCTCCACCTTTTGAAGGTGGCGTCAGTCAGTGCTGGTTTGAACCTATGGTTGTTGCAGATGGGAGCCTTGTCCGACATTTTGTACAGGCCAAATTGCTGCCGCAGTTGGTTCCAGGATTGGAGGGTGGCTGTCACCACTGGGCTGCTGGAGTGTTTTTTGGGTGGGGATGGGAGTGCTGCCGTGGGTAGGGCCCGGAGGGAGGTTCCCATGCAGGAGGCCTCCTCCGCACGCACCCACTCGGCTTCTGGTTCCTGGATCCATCCCCTTACTCGCTCGGCTGTTGCCACCCAGTGGTAGAATTGTAGATTCGGGAGGGCTAGCCCCCCCCTGGATTTTGTGTTTTGTAGGACCTTCTTTGGGATCCTAGCATTTTTACCCCCCCCCCCCCCCCCCCCCCCCCCCCATACGAACGCCATGATAAGTTTGTCCAGCGCTTTGAAAAAGGCCTTGGGGATGTAGATCGGAATGGATCTAAACAGGAAGAGGAACCTGGGCAGTACGTTCATTTTGATCGTCTGGACTCTCCCCGCGAGGGAGAGCGGGAGTGTGTTCCATCTTTGCAGGTCCTTTTTAACTTCCTCCGTCAGGCTGGTGAGGTTCCATTTGTGGATCCCTTTCCAGTCATGGGCTATTTGGATCCTCAGGTAGCGGAATTTATGTCGGGCTTGTTTGAACGGCAGCCCCTTTAGTGCTGCCCCCCCCCCCCCCCCCCTTGCGGGTGTACTGGGAAGATCTCACTTTTGCTCATGTTGAGTTTGTAGCCCGAGAAGGCTCCAAACTCTTTCAGGAGCGCGATGATTCCGTCCATGCTGCTTTGTGGGTCCGTGATATAGAGGAGAAGATCATCCGCATAGAGTGAGACTCTGTGCTCTCTACCTCCCCTTCGGATCCCCCTCCAATTTTTTGCTGCCCTGAGCGCGATTGCTAGTGGTTCGATTGCTAGTGCGTACAGCAGCGGGGACAGTGGGCATCCTTGTCTGGTGCCCCTGTGCAGCTGGAAGTATTGGGAGTTGGTATTGTTGGTCCGTACTCTCGCCATGGGAGCGTTGTATAGGAGCTTTACCCAAGCGGTGAACCCTGTTCCAAACCCAAATCGCTCCAGTACCTCTATGAGGTATTTCCATTCGACTCCGTCGAAGGCCTTTTCTGCGTCCAGGGAGACGATCACCTCTTGTGTTCTCTCCCCGGAGGGGGTCATTATCACGTCAGCAAGCGCCTGTCTACCTTTGACGAAGCCCGTCTGGTCCTCTGTGACCACCTCAGGTACACAGTCTTCTCGCCTTTTGGCTAGGATTTTGGCCAGTATTTTGGCGTCTGCGTTCAGCAGAGATATGGGTCTGTATGACCCACATTCCGTTGGGTCTTTGTCTTTCTTAGGTATCAGCGAGATTGAGGCCTCTGCTAACATGGGTGGCAGTGTGCCCCTAGCTAGCGAGTCTGTGAACATCTCCTGCAGGTGCGGGGCCAGCGCTGTCGCGAATTTTTTGTAGAAGTCCGCCGGGAATCCGTCCGGTCCCGACGTCTTCCCCGTCTGCATGGAGCTAATGCTGTCCATGATCTCTCCCAGTGCCAGTGGTGCTTCCAGATCCCGTTTTCTGCCCTCTCCCACGACCGGTATGTCCAGTCCATCAAGAAACCGGTTCATCCCAGCCTTCCCCGTTGGGGGCTCTGAGGTGTACTGCTCTTGGTAGAAGGCCTTGAAGGTTTCGTTAATCCTCTCTGGTTCTGTTTCCCACGTGCCTCTGGTACCTCTGATTTGCGCAATTTCTCTGGTGGCTGCCTGCTTTCTCAGCTGGTGTGCCAACAGGCGGCTGGCTTTGTCTCCGTGTTCGTACAGGGCCCCGCGTGCCTGGCGGAGTTGGTGTACTGCTTTCCTGGTGGAGAGCAGGTCAAAGTTCCTTTGTAATTCTTTCCTCTCCGCCAGGAGTTCTATGGTCGGGGCCTCGGAGTATTTACGGTCTACCTCCAGTATGGAGTCGACCAGCTTCTGCCTAGCCACAATTTCCTCCCTATCTCTTTGCGCTTTGAAGGCAATGATTTCCTCTCTTAGTACGGCCTTAAGCGCTTCCCAGAACGTGGAGGATGATACCTCCCCGTTTTGGTTGTTCTCCGTGTACTCCGCTATGGCCCGCGCTATCCTTTCGCTGAAGGCCTTGTCAGCTAGTAAGGCACCAACCTCCATGTGGGGCGCTGGGCCCTTCCCGTCTCCAGCCGCACGTCCATGTAGTGTGGGGAGTGGTCTGATATCACAATTGCGGAGTATTCCACCTTGTCTATCCCTGGAAGCACCGTTTTCCCCACCACAAAGAAGTCAATTCTGGTGTACACGTTGTGTACAGGGGAGAAGAAAGAGAATTCCTTCTCCCCCGGGTGGGCGAATCTCCATGGGTCCACTGCTCCCATCTGCTCCATATAGTGACTGAGTTCCCTTGCCATGTTTGAGGTTTTCCCCGTTTTGGGGTTTGATCTGTCCGTCTTTGGATCCTGTACACAGTTGTCGGTGATTAGTGATTAGTGATTAGTCGGTGCGTCGCTATGTCCGGGATTTCTGCCATGGTCTTTTGGATGAAGCTCGTGTCATCCCAGTTGGGCGCGTACACGTTGACTAGGACTACCGGCGCCCCATCCAGGGCCCCGCTGACCATGACATACCGCCCCCCTGGGTCTGTAACCGTCTTTGTCGCCCTAAACATTGTCCTCTTGCCGATCAGGATCGCCACCCCCCTGGCCCTTGTCCCATAACAGGAATGATAGGTTTGTCCCACCCAACCCTTTCTTACCCGCAGTTGGTCCTGCTCCCTCAGGTGCGTCTCTTGGAGGAAGACTATGTCGGCCCTCATGTTTCTGAGGTGGGTGAGGACTCTAGATCTCTTCACTGGGCCGTTAAGTCCCCTTACGTTCCAGGTGATTATCCTGGTGGGGGGCTTCTGCCCCCTCGCTCCTGTGGGATTAACCATATTTGTCCGGTGGACGCGCCCCTGCCCTCTGGGGTTTCCCTTTGTTAGGGGGTCGTCCAGGATGGCCACTATCACTGCTCTCCCCATGCGGTCGGGTCTCTGCGCTCCGGGGTTTCCCCTTGTCCCGGGGGCACCCGCCATGGCCGTCCACTGTGTGTCCACCACGCGGGTAGTCCCCTGCATGCTGGGGGCCCCCTTCGCCCACAGACCGTACTGGGTGGGTGCTTGCAGCGGTTCCCTGTTTCGAGCCCTTGGTTGTGGCACTTTGTGGCCCTCTTCCTTTTCTGGCCTCTTTTGTCCCTTTGTCCCTGCATTTCCCCTTGGTCTCTCGCACCCCGAGTGCCCCCCCCCCCCCGCTCTCTCCCTTTTCCCCCCTCCCCTGTATACCCCTCCTTTGCCCCTCTATCCCCTATTCCTGTCCCCATTTGCTCTCCCGACTTTGATGGGTGATCCCCCCCTCCCCTGCCTGGCGCCTTCCCTCCTGTTGGGGGTGCGCCGCGGCCCTGCTTTGTTGCGCGCCCCCAGCGCTAGCTTTCCTGCTAGCACAGTGGCTCCCCTCTCGGAGGTTGCTGTCCCGCTGCTCCTCTCCCCTCTCCAATACTCTCGTTCCCTCGTGCTGGGGCCTGGCCTCCCACCTGGGGCGGGCCCTTGGGCAGTGGGTTGTTTTTTGTTCTGGGTGTTCCTGCCGGGGGGGAGGGGGCTGGCTTTGCCTCGCCCCTCCCCACCCCCCCGTCAGCATGTCGTTTCTCCTTGCCATGGGCCCCTCGTCCCTACCTCCCATGGCGTTTTTCCAGCCCGTGCTCCTCGACGAACCTATTCGCCTCAGCAGGGGCTGTAAAGAAATATTCCTTGTTTTGGTATGTGACCCAGAGTTTTGCTGGGTACAGCATACCAAAACGCACTTTGCTCTTGTAGAGAGCTGCTTTCGCTCTGTTGAACTCAGCCCGTCTCTTAGTTATGTCCGCTCCAAGATCCTCGTAGACTCGGATGGTGTGCCCGTCCCATTTGCAGGCTCTATTTGCCTTGGCCCAGCGCAGGATTGTCTCCCTATTCCGGTACCGGTGCAGTTTGGCTATGACTGCTCTCGGTTGTTCCCCTGCCTTGGGCTTCGGGCGCAGTGACCGATGAGCTCTGTCCATTTCCGGTGGGGTGGGAAAAGTGTCCCCCCCCCCACTAAGGAGCCCAGCATCGCAGCCACGAACGTTGTGGGGTTTCTGCCCTCGGTCCCCTCTGGCAGGCCCACTATCCTAACATTTTGCCTTCTCGAGCTGTTTTCCTGGTCGTCTACCCTGCCCTTCAGGCTCCCCTGTGTTGCGCCCAGTCTCGCCACTTCCCTCTCCAGGGCCGTGACCCGGTCGCTCATGTCGGTCGCTGCTTTCTCCAGCTCTTTAATGGTTGCCTCATGGGCTTCCAGTTTCTCCCCTTGGGCATCCACTTTCTCCTCCAATCTGGTCAGAGCCTGCTGCACCCCTGACATGGCCCTGGCCACTGCTGTCTGTACTGCGGCCTCTCCGTCCGCTTTCAACTCTGCCTTGATTCCCTGCAGCTGCTCCCTCACCACCTCAGCAAAGGCTGCCTTCCAATTCACGCCCCCCTCTAACCCCAGGGGAGAGGGTACCTGTCTGTCCAGCTCTTTTTGATGCGGCGATACATCCTTCCCGCTGCTTCGTGTGCTGATTCGTTCGCCCGAGCTGGCTTGCCCTTTGCCCCGTCTACTTCTGGTGCCCCCTTTCTCTTGGCTCCCTTCTGGCATTTTTTTCTCCCCCTTCCCTTTCATCTTTTCTTCTCCCCTTGTTTTTCTTTTCCCCCCTTTTCCGCACCCTATTTTTATTTTATTTATTATTATTTTTTTAAAATTTATTTCCCCCCCCCTCTTTCCTTTACCCCTTTATTTTATTTATTTATTTCTTAATTATTTTCTCTCCTCCTCCCCGCTTTTATGCAACTCCTCTCAGATGGACTTACTTTTGCTGGGGGCGAGTGTAAAAAGAGAGAAAATAGTATATACTCTTCTCTTTACCAGTTTTCTTTTGGGTTTTTTTTTAAAAACAGAAATATAAGTCCTTTTTTGTTTTCTCTCCCCCTTCCTTTTTCCTCACTCACCCAGGAGAGAGAGAGAGAGAGAGGCTTTTGCCCAGTCCCTTTGTTCTTGCCACGTGGTGGTCGCTGCCGGTTTGGGGGGGGTTGCCGCTGCCGGTTGGGGGGGGTCCCCGCTGCCGGTTGGGGGGGTCCCCGCTGCCGGTTTGGGGGGGGGTCCCCGCTGCCGGTTGGGGGGGGGGTCCCCGCTGCCGGTTGGGGGGGGGGGGGTCCCCGCTGCCGGTTGGGGGGGGGTCCCCGCTGCCGCACTTCGCACCCCGCGACCTCCTGGTCGCTGCCTCCGGCTTGGCCCCCCCTTCGGTCCCGCACCGCTCCTGGCCTGCGTTTGGAGGGGGGGGGGGGGGGTTGGACCTGCCGCTGCCGCACCGATCCTGGCCTGCGTTGGGGGGGGGGGCGGTTTGACCGGGTTGGACCTGCCGCAGCCGAGCCCCTCTGCTGCCGCCGAGCCCCTCTGTCACTGCCGCCGAGCTCCTCTGTCGCTGCCGCCGAGCCGCTCTGTCGCCGCCGCCGAGCCCCTCTGTCGCCGCCGCCGAGCCCCTCTGTCGCCGCCGCCGAGCCCCTCTGTCGCTGCCGCCGAGCCCCTCTGTCTCTGCCGCCGAGCCCCTCTGTTGCCGCCGCCGAGCCCCTCTGTCGCCGCCGCCGAGCCCCTCTGTCGCCGCCGCCGAGCCCCTCTGTCTCTGCCGCCGAGCCCCTCGCCGACCGGAAGTCGAATCGCAAACGTCTGCCCAGTAATAGTTAATCAGACTCGGCAATGCCAGCCCTCCCTCGCTGCGGCTCCTCTCAAGCATCGTCTTCTTCGCCCGCGGGGATTTTCCCGCCCAGACAAAGCTCATGATCATCTTATTAACCCTTTTGAAGAAGGACTGTGGGATAAAGATCGGGAGGCACTGAAAATGAACATGAATCTAGGGAGGATCGTCATCTTTACAGTCTGCACCCTCCCAATCTACCATCTCTTAACCTACATCTGTGACCTCTCATTCTAAATTGCCCCACAAGGGGGAATATTTGGTCTACGTTTACTTTATCAATCCCTCTTTGTATTTTATATACCTCAATCAGATTCCCTCTTATTCTTCTAAACTGCAGTGAGTAAAAGCACAAACTGTTTAATCTCTCCTCATATGTCAGCCCCTTCATCTCTGGGATCAATCTGGAGAACCTCCTCTGAACTGTCTCCAATGCCACCATGTCCTTCCTCAAATAAGGAGATCAAAACTGCATGCAATACTCCAGATGCGGTCTCACAAACAGCATTTACAATTGCAACAACACTTCTCTACTTTTAAACTCCAACCCTTTTGCAATAAACGCTAAAATTCCACTTGCCTTTTTAATTACATGCTGTACCTTCAATACGGCTTTTTGCGATTCATGAACAAGGACACCCGGATCCATCTGCACAGATGCATTTTGAATCTGCTTTAAATTTAGATAAGAATTTGCCTGTCTATTTTTTCAGCAAAATAGATAACATCACACTTATCCACATTAAACTTCATAGGCCAGATTTTGGCCCATTCTCCCAGCTTATCTATATCCGTCTGTAAACTCTTCATCTCCTCTTCACTGTCTGCTTTCTCACCTATTTTATTATCATCCGCAAAATGTGCTATGTTATACTCTGTCCCTGCTTGTAGATCATTTATATAGATTGTAAACAGTTGAGGGCCGAGGACTGACCCCTGCAGCACCCCACTAGTTGCAGTTTGACAGCCAGAGAAGGACCCATTTATCCCGACCCTCTGCTTTCTGTCAATCAGCCAATCCTCAATCTAACCTTGTACTCTACCCCCAATCCCCTGCGATCTCACCTTCTGGATCAAAGTTCACTCTCAAAGCCAGAACGGCAACTGCACGAGTAGACTATCTGGTGTCACAAATTAATTTGACCGTCAAATGTTTTCCATGTGCCTGCCCCAAGTGTGATTTTAGCATATTTCACTGATGAGTGGGAACCGAAAAGAAGGCAGACAAGTTAAAAAAAATGTACGGCTGGCTCACACAATTCAGCTGCTGCATTACAGATTAAATTCAGAGTGTCTGGAACATTGGATGAATAATGCATCGGTGCTTGCATTGTTCAGTTTTGATTGTAGACCTGAATATTTCCCTGCCATATTTGCATTATTGAAGCACTGCCCATGACAATTTTGGATGTCAAAACCAGGGCAGCACGGTAGCATTGTGGACAGCACAATCGCTTCACAGCTCCAGGGTCCCAGGTTCAATTCCGGCTTGGGTCACTCTCTGTGCGGAGTCTGCACATCCTCCCCGTGTGTGCGTGGGTTTCCTCCGGGTGCTCCGGTTTCCTCCCACAGTCCAAAGATGTGCAGGTTAGGTGGATTGGCCATGATAAATTGCCCTTAGTGTCCAAAATTGCCCTTAGTGTTGGGTGGGGTTACAGGGTTATGGGGATAGGGTTGGGTGCTCTTTCCAAGAGCCGGTGCAGCCTCGATGGGCTGAATGGCCTCCTTCTGCACTGTAAATTCTATGAAACCTAAATTTGGAATGATATCCAAAACCGTTGTCTCCAGCCGTTCAGAAATGTGGGATTGTAGCTGGACAAAACAGAGAAATCGCTTCACAACTTTACCATCACTGGTCACATATCTTAAAATTAATGTTAATTGGTCCACATTACTCACGTCAAAGTTTCATGATCAGCAATATCTCTTTCAACATTTCTCCAGTTAGAGGACTGGTCGACAATGATTACTAGGATCAGTGAATAATTTGCAAACATAACAGTAGACCGCCCGAGCGGTTTCCGAAAGAATCAACCAATTTCTTCTTTCCGTCATGCCATTTCTCTACACCCTCAGAAAATGGGATTCATGAAGACTTCTAAATTGCTTTTGGCCTCGAAATTCAAACTCTTCTCTCATGTTACCTATGTTCTCTGGTCTATTCATTACAAAATATTCAATATTAAGCGGAAGAGATTTTGGCCACAAGCCAATGTCTTCACTGTAGGTTTCTTTCCTGACTTCAGCAGCAGAAGAACAATGAGCTTGAGCAGTATCCTGTAGTCTGATTCCCATTTCAGAGTACACATCTTGCTCCAAGCGATGTGCTGTCCCTGAGAATCGGCAGGTCGAAGTCATCAGACAAGTCACCAAAGCCTTGAGTGGATGTTGTTGAGGGTGAATGTGTATTTTGGGAACTGCTCAATACTTAAAACCTTTTAAAGTAAAGTGTCGAACTGTCTTTTTGCCAGGTTCATCTGCTTGCCTCGCCTTTAACATCCTGCATTTCCGACCGCCAGATTCATATTGTCTCTTCACATTGACTGGGGATGATCTCTCTTGATTTCAATGATTCACAATAAGTCTTCAGAATTTTCTGTTGAGTGAATCTTCCTTAAGAAAAAGCAGCCGTCCCTGTGTCTGCGTGGGTTTCACCCCCTCAACCCAAAGATGTGCAGGTTAGGTGGATTGGCCACGCTAAATTGCCCTTAATTGGAAAAGAAAAATAATTGGCTACTCTAAATTTATATATCAAAAAAGAAAAAGCAGTTGATTGTCAAAGCTGCTCAAAAGCTATGATGAATTAAACAAAGTTTATGAGTTGGTCAGGGAATAGAATTCAGAAATGGTGAAAAGATTTGGTGACCTTTACGTTAGTGATGGAAAGGGAGAAGTATACCCCGCAGGGCAAGAGTTATAGCTGGGGGAAGGGCAATTATGATGCCATTAGACATAACTTAGGGTGTGTAGGTTGGAGAAGTAGGCTGCAAGGGTTGGGCACACTGGATATGTGGAGCTTGTTCAAGGAACAGCTATTGCATGTTCTTGATAAGTACGTACCAGTCAGGCAGGGAGGAAGGGGTCGAGCGAGGGAACCGTGGTTTACCAAAGAAGTGGAATCTCTTGTTAAGAGGAAGAAGGAGGCCTATGTGAAGATGAGGCGTGAAGTTTCAGTTGGGGCGCTTGATAGTTACAAGGAAGCGAGGAAGGATCTAAAGAGAGAGCTGAGACGAGCAAGGAGGGGACATGAGAAGTTTTTGGCAGGTAGGATCAAGGAAAACCCAAAAGCTTTCTATAGGTATGTCAGGAATAAAAGAATGACTAGGGTAAGAGTAGGGCCAGTCAAGGACAGTGGTGGGAAGTTGTGTGTGGAGGCTGAGGAGATAAGCGAGATACTAAATGAATACTTTTCGTCAGTATTCACTCAAGAAAAAGATAATATTGAGGAGGAGAATGCTGAGACCCAGGCTATTAGAATAGATGGCATTGAGGTGCGTAGGGAAGAAGTGTTGGCAATTCTGGACAAGGTGAAAATAGATAAGTCCCCGGGGCCGGATGGGATTTATCCTAGGATTCTCTGGGAAGCCAGGGAAGAGATTGCTGAGCCTTTGGCTTTGATTTTTAGGTCATCATTGGCTACAGGAATAGTGCCAGAGGACTGGAGGATAGCAAATGTGGTCCCTTTGTTCAAGAAGGGGAGTAGAGATAACCCCGGTAACTATAGGCCGGTGAGCCTCACGTCTGTGGTGGGTAAAGTCTTGGAGAGGATTATAAAAGATACGATTTATAATCATCTAGATAGGAATAATATGATTAGGGATAGTCAGCATGGTTTTGTGAAGGGTAGGTCATGCCTCACAAACCTTATCGAGTTCTTTGAGAAGGTGACTGAACAGGTAGACGAGGGTAGAGCAGTTGATGTGGTGTATATGGATTTCAGTAAAGCGTTTGATAAGGTTCCCCACGGTCGGCTATTGCAGAAAATACGGAGGCTGGGGATTGAGGGTGATTTAGAGATGTGGATCAGAAATTGGCTAGTTGAAAGAAGACAGAGAGTGGTAGTTGATGGGAAATGTTCAGAATGGAGTTCAGTTACGAGTGGTGTACCACAAGGATCTGTTCTGGGGCCGTTGCTGTTTGTCATTTTTATAAATGACCTAGAGGAGGGCGCAGAAGGATGGGTGAGTAAATTTGCAGACGACACTAAAGTCGGTGGAGTTGTAGACAGTGCGGAAGGATGTTGCAGGTTACAGAGGGACATAGATAAGCTGCAGAGCTGGGCTGAGAGGTGGCAAATGGAGTTTAATGTGGAGAAGTGTGAGGTGATTCACTTTGGAAAGAATAACAGGAATGCGGAATATTTGGCTAATGGTAAAATTCTTGGTAGTGTGGATGAGCAGAGGGATCTCGGTGTCCATGTACATAGATCCCTGAAAGTTGCCACCCAGGTTGATAGGGTTGTGAAGAAGGCCTATGGTGTGTTGGCCTTTATTGGTAGAGGGATTGAGTTCCGGAGCCATGAGGTCATGATGCAGCTGTACCAAACTCTGGTACGGCCGCATTTGGAGTATTGCGTACAGTTCTGGTCGCCTCATTATAGGAAGGACGTGGAAGCTTTGGAACGGGTGCAGAGGAGATTTACCAGGATGTTGCCTGGTATGGAGGGAAAATCTTATGAGGAAAGGCTGATGGACTTGAGGTTGTTTTCGTTAGAGAGAAGAAGGTTAAGAGGTGACTTAATAGAGGCATACAAAATGATCAGAGGGTTAGATAGGGTGGACAGCGAGAGCCTTCTCCCGCGGATGGAGGTGGCTAGCACGAGGGGACATAGCCTTAAATTGAGGGGTAATAGATATAGGACAGAGGTCAGAGGTGGGTTTTTTACGCAAAGAGTGGTGAGGCCGTGGAATGCCCTACCTGCAACAGTAGTGAACTCGCCAACATTGAGGGCATTTAAAAATTTATTGGATAAGCATATGGATGATAAGGGCATAGTGTAGGTTAGATGGCCTTTAGTTTTTTTTTTTCTCCATGTCGGTGCAACATCGAGGGCCGAAGGGCCTGTACTGCGCTGTATCGTTCTATGTTCTATGAGGAAGAGCTGGAGGTCACAGCCAAAACTCTACCAGGCTGCCAGCAATTAATTTTGGGAAAGCTGTGGTGCCGATGGACGGTCAAGGTAAGCCAGGTATCATGAACGACACCACATCGGTCAGAGAGAAAAATGACTGTCACCAAAAAAGGCAGTAAATTCAACAGGCAAAAACAACAAGAAGAATGAAGATGTTGGTTGCTGCCCAGCTCTCTCACTCTCAGCCCTGCCTGGCCTCGCTGACCTCTGGCAACCCCCGACTGCTGCTCTGCTCTACTCTTGTCTCTCACTCGGGCTGGCTGCTTGGCTGCTGTTGCTGGCTATCTGGCCTGCCCTCTACTCTCTCTCACACTCACTGTCAAGTCTAGTTGTTGCCCAGTCCAGCCCTCTCACTCTCAGCCCTGCTGCCTGGCTGGTCTCTGGCTCTGGTTGAGTAGCCCATTCCTACTGGCCACTGCGATCCAATTCCCTGAGAGACAATGTCGACACTTGCCTGGCCTTCTTCGTACCTCCTGACTGTTGTTTTCCTCACCTCTCAAACTTTTGCTCGGGTGACCGGGCCTCGAGTCTCCACCCTAGACGACCTCATGTACGCCTGGTTGGCTGCTGCCTATCTGGCCTCCGATCAGGAAACCGGCCGGCGTGGGTGTGCTGTAGGCGAAGCGGAGGATCCCGTCCACGGAGAATCCCACAGCAGAAATTTCACACCAGTTGAGGAGATCCGTGTCTGGACTACTCTCAGTCTTCATCACCTCTCAACGTCTGGCAAACTCTTTTCCCATTCAGAGTCCACCAAGCAGAGCTCGATGTTATTTTGTATTGTCTGCTGTTTGAGCCTTTCAGCAAATTTAGATCCACCAAGGCTCTGATTGGTGTTCCCATGGTGTTCCCACCACACCAGTCACATCTCCTTATGATGCCCCCCCACCCCCGCCCCCGCCATCGCCATTAGCCGGGCCCCGCGGCAGGGCTGTGTGCTTCATTGGAAGTTTGTCTCTGCTCCTGCCAGACCGAAAATTGAGACCTGGTGAGAAACGACCCTTTCAATCAGGGGTGGGCAAACTTTTCCGCGCAAGGGCCACATTCAGAAATTCACAATGTTAAAGGGCCGCATAGTATATTAAGTAAAATAATTACTTCACCCGGTTATGATTCTGGGCGCCTCATATAGAACATAGAACATAGAACAGTACAGCACAGAACAGGCCCTTTGGCCCTCGATGTTGTGCTGAGCAATGATCACCCTACTCAAGTCAACGTATCCACCCTATACCAGTAAGTAACCCAACAGCCCCCCCCCCCCCCCATTAAGCTTAAAAAAAATGTTAAAAAAAAATATTAAAAAATTTTTTTTTTTTTTAATGTCTTGGTGGGCCGCATAAAGACCTTTGGCGGGCCGCATGCGGCCCGCGGGCCGTAGTTTGCCCACCCCTGCTTTAAATGGTCAGAGGTGGGGCGGGTGGGAACCTACTGAGAAGCCAATCAGAATATTTGACGCGCCCCCTCTACCTGCCTACTAACCCATTTGCGGAAGATGACAAATTGTGCCTTAAGTATTTTCAGCTCAAAAATGATTTGTTTAACTCAATCAAAAAGATTTTAAATTCCAGCTGCTAGATTAACATAATACAAGTGCTGCAGATGGTTCAACTGTGTTTTTCAAACTGAAAAACATACAAACCTGGAGTAGAAAGAGACCATTCAGCCCCTTGAGCCTGCTCCACCATTCAATAAGATCATGGCTGATCTGTTTGTGTATCAAATTCCACATGCCCAACGTCCCCCAATAACCTTTGACCCCCTTGTCTAACAAGAATCTGTCTACTCTGCCTTAAGAATGTTCAGTGATCCCCGGCCTCTACCACCTTCTGAGGCAGAGAATTCTGCAATCACACAACCCTCAGAGATTCTCCTCATCTCTGTCCTAAAAGGGTGACTCCTAATTTTAAAACAGAGTTCTGGACTCACCCATAAGAGGAAACATTCTTTTCACCTCCACCTTGTCAAAACTGTTCAGGATCTTATATTCTTCAATCAAGTCACCCTCACTCTTCTAAACTCCAGTGGAAAAAAGCCTAGTCTGTACAACCTCATAAGACAACCTACTAATTCCAGGTATCAATCTACTAAACCTCCCCTGAACCTCCTCCAATACATTTACATCCTTCCTTAAATCAGGAGACCAAAACCGTACACAGTGTCTGAGATGTGGTCTCACTATTGCCTTGTATAACTGAAGAATAACACCCTTACTTTTATGCTCAGTTCCTTTCGTAATAAAATCTTTCAGATTTCTTAATTACTTCCTATACCCCCATACTAACTTTTTGTGAATAATGCACTGATTCCTCCACACCTCAGAATTATGCAGTTATTGTCAGTTTAATTAATGAAATTAATATGCTTCGTTATTTTTCCTGTCAAAGTGAACAACTTCACATTTTCCACATTATACTCCATCTGTCAGATATTTTACCACTCTCTCAGCCTATCTATATCCACCTGCAAACTCTGTATGTCTTCTTCACAACATACTTTCTACCTTTATGCCCTCTTAAAACTTAGCTATTATGTCTGCACTCCCCTCATCTAAGTCATTTTATACATTGTAAAAATTGAGATCCCGACACGGATACCTGTTGGACCCCACTCATCACATTCTACCAATCTGAAAAAGACCCATTTATGCCAATTCTGTTTTCTGCCAGCCCAGCCAATTTTCTACCCCGATGCCATGAGCTTCTATTTTCCGCAATACCCCTTGGTGTGGCATCTTATCAAATTCTGTCTCAAAATCCAAGTACATCATATCCACAGGCTCCCCTTTATCCACAGCACACGTCAGTCCTTCAAAGAACTTTAGTAAATTGATTAAACATGATTTCCCTTTCACAAAACCATGCTGACTCCTCCTAATTACCTTGAGTTTTTCTAAATGCCCAGCTATCACTTCATTAATGATGGATTATAATACCTTCTCCACAACAGACGTCAAGCTAACTGGCCGATAGTTTCCTGCTTACTGCCTCCCTTGATTTCTTCCTCCCTCCCTTCTTGAATAGAGCGGTTATATTTACTACTTTCCAGTCTAATGGAACCTTTCCTGAATCTCCTGAATTTTGGAACATTACCACCAACCCATCAACTATCTCATTTGCCATCAACATTTCAGCCCCTAGGATGAAGTCCATCAGGACCCGGAGACTTGTCAATCCACCGCTCCATCAGTTTGCTGAGTGCAGCTTCCCTCGTGATTATAATTTCACCAAGTTCCCCTGTGCCTTCCACTTCCAGATTTACAGTTATTACTGAAATGTTTTCTGTATCCTCTATTGTGGAGACAGAAGCAAACTATTTGACCATTTCATCCACTATTTCCTTATTATCCATTATTAACTCCCTATTGTCACTCTCTATAGAGTCACTCACTCTTTTACTTTTTAAATGTCTGCAGATACACTTGCTATCCATCCCCAGCTAGCGTCACTCATATCTAATTTATTTCTCCTGATTAACCTTTTTCTCTGCCTTACTTTATATCCTGACCAATCATCTGACCTGCCACTCATGTTTGCAGTTATATGCTTACCCCTTAAGTAGGGGCCTCACGGTAGCATGGTGGTTAGCATCAATGCTTCACAGCTCCAGGGTCCCAGGTTCGATTCCCGGCTGGGTCACTGTCTGTGTGGAGTCTGCACGTCCTCCCCGTGTCTGTGTGGGTTTCCTCCGGGTGCTCCGGTTTCCTCCCACAGTCCAAAGATGTGCGGGTTAGGTGGATTGGCCATGCTAAATTGCCCGTAGTGTAAGGTTAATGGGGGGATTGTTGGGTTACGTGGGTTTAAGTAGGGTGATCATTGCTCGGCACAACATCGAGGGCCGAAGGGCCTGTTCTGTGCTGTACTGTTCTATGTTCTATGTTCTATGTTCTAAGTTTGATGCTTTCCTTCACTTTCTTAGTTAAACATGGATGGTGGGTCCACTCCTTAGTATTTTTCTTTATAGCACGAAGGGACTTACAGGGTTTTCTGAAATATCCCCTAAAATTCTGCCACTCCTTCTCTATTGCCTAGCCTAGTTTCCCAGTTCACTGCAACTAACTCAGCTTTCATGCCCACATATTTGCCTTTAAGTCTGTAATACTAGAGGAGGTCTTATGCTGCAGTGAGTGGCATCCGTACCTCTGGGCCAGAAGCTCTGGGTTTGAGTCCCACCCCAGGACTTGATGGCCAAGGAAGGTGCATTCAGTGTGCCAACCTGCAACTCCTTTCAAACGTGACAATGGCCCTCAGTAAGAGTGGGAGAGGCCCCTGGTTAGTCATGTTTGATGTGGAGTTGTGCACCTCAAGTTATAAGCCTCTGGCAACAGACTAGCAACTTGTTCCAGGAATTACTAGCTATGGAAATAGATGGAAGTCTGCCTTAGTGCACTGTTAGGTGTGGGAAGAGAATTGGAATTAAAATACTAGACTTCAAACTTACTAATGGCCTGTGTGCATTTAAAGGTCTGGAACTGTTCAACAAATTGAAGTAGAGATGAGTTTATTCAGTGGGTCCTACAGAGAATTATTTAAATAGGAGGAGGCCATTCAGCCCATCATTCCTGGAGGAATTTATAAACCCTTCACTCAACCTATTGAAAATTTATATTCTATTACGCTACTCTGGGCAAGTGTGCAATCAATTCTACCACCCCCCCCCCCCCAAATTAACCAATAATTCCGATAAAAATTCCCAAAATCTTTGGCTGCTGGCTGCCCAATAATTACAGTCACCAGGTTTGTAAGTTGAAACACAATTATTGTTTATTTATAACAAGATAAATGGTGAAGTAGGCAGCAGATACAGTTGGTTAAATAATAATAAGCACCTAACTCCTACTGTAACTTGCCTCCCTCCCATCCTCTACACATATTCAACACAGACGGGTAGAAAGTAGTAAATATAATAAGGATGAAGGTCAAAAGATAAGTCTTTTCTTCAAAAGGTGTTTTGTAGCATGCTTTGTTCATAGTATGCTTATGGATTAAAGTCTCTGGTGTAGAGCCTGCAATCATCTTCCTTGCAGCTTCTCCCGGAGAGGCCCCTTGCTTTGACTCAAACTTTGCTTCCAGGCATCTGTCTTTTCTGGAGAAAGAATTGGTCAGATCACACCAATCTTTTCTGCAGAGAGAGTTGGTTCTCAGTGGCATGTTGGTGTATATTTCTGGAGCGAATGATCAGATTCTGCACCTTTCCTGCACTGTCTGTAATGGTCCTCCTGTAAACAGATTCATCCAGGCTTTCTGCTAGGTCAGAAACTTTCTGGAGAAAAATGGAGTAGAAAAGAGAGTGGGACTTCTCGCTTAGCTTCCAAAATTAAACTGAAAGCTCCTTAGGTCTCTGAACGATTTCAGTGGAATCAGATCCAATCACTACCTGTTACTGGGCAGAGCACAACCTTTTGAAACAATTCATTGGCCTTCAGCCAAATCAATCAAATCGCATCATCGCTGATCTCTCCTGCTGCTGCAATCCTCTTCTTGAATTAACGTGCCTTAAAGACACGTGTCCATTCATCATCCATTAATCAAAGATGTAACGGTAAAAATAAAAGGAAGGGGAATTAAGGTAATAAACAAGAACAAACAGGAAGAACCCTTACATTTCTAATGCTAGCCACTCACTTTGGCTTCATATCGCTTAATGTAGTTGGTTATCAAAAGTTTATCCATCTCAAATTTAAATTTATTCATTGAGTTTGCATCTACAGCATATTTTGGGAGAAAGTTCGATCCTTTGCTTGAAGGAATGCTCCTATCTTCTCTCCTGAATGACCTAGATCTAGTTTTAAGATTATGTTCCCTTGTCCTAGCCTCCCTCACCAGCAACAAAAACCTCTCTGCACCCTTTCAATTCCTTTCAAAATCCTATTAAAACATCAATCAGACTCACACCCACCCCCCTCCTCCCCCTTTAACCTTCTATCTCAGGGTTTATAAGCATGGTCTTTGTAATGTCTCCTTGGGAACGTTATGGGGAAACTGTGCTGGACTCCTTTCATAAGATGCTGTGACCAGAACTGCAAACTGTCCTCCAGATAGTATCTAAACAGGGCTTTGTAGCAAAACATCCTCCCTTTTATATTATATATTATGGGCACAGCACAAAGACAGGATATTCAGCCCAACCAGTGCATGCTGTGTCTTTAGTTATATCAGTGTTTTTGATTTGATTTTATACATGACTACCAATGAATCAACCCACAGCACCCCAGAGGGTCTGGCATAGGACCAGCACAAGTCGGCCTTTTTAAGTTGCCACTCAGAAGATTAGGATCCTGCGCACTTAAAGAAGTAGGTCACGCTAAAAATAAATGAGAGGGATTTCTGTTATCTTATGTTTGTTTTGGGATTGTTAGCTTCTTATTCCAGAACTAATCCTGCTGGAGGCAAAGGTCTTTGTTCAAACACATTTATTTACATGCAAACAGGTAAGGTTAATTAAGACTAACATACAGTGGGAGGTACTCTCTGAGAAACTACTCAGTGAATAGTTCAAACATCCTCACTCAGTGAATGACGTCACTGTGACATATTTCTATTGCGCATGCTCAGGGTGCTTTTCGCAGAGTTAACCATTTACTCTCCAGGCTTGTTAAGGCTACAGCACTTTAATGATCTATGTACATGGACCTGTCCTGTTCTTTGTACCGCTGATATTTCTTCCTATTCACTAGTCAAAAAACATGCTGAACCTCATTTTTTGGTTCCAAATCCTTCTGTGCTGTATGTTAATGATTCAGACTTAGTTGAAATCCATCTGTCAAGGTTTTGCCTACTCATGTTAGTTATCAATATCTCTATGGTGGCACAGTGGTTAGCACTGCTGCCTCATGGCGCCGAGGACATGGGTTTTATCCTGGCCCCAGGTCACTGTCCTTGTGGAGTTTTCCCTATGTCTGCGTGGGTCTCATTCCCACAACTCAAAAAGATGTGCAGACTGTGGTGATATGCATCACTGTAAATACACAAGGGGTTAATGTAAATACACGTAGACTAGATAGACACTAGAGGGAGCACCAGAGACATGACACTCAGACATTCAACCAATAGGCCAATAAGATAGGACACGACCAATGGGCATTCACGACACACACAGAAGTGACACTACCACAGGGGGGCATTACACCAACCCATATAAAAGGATACAGCACACATGATCTTCCTCTTTCCAGTGGAGACACTCAGTGTGTACACAGGGTTGATTGAACACATCACGCCCACCACGAGGATTGTAGCAGACTGGTTCGTCAGTCTGAATAGCTATAGCATGATTAACAGGAGAGTCAAATCCAAGTAGGAGAATTGTTAACAGTTTAATAAATGTGTTAAAGCTATCTCCAAGTCTGAACCTTCCTTTGTCAGAGTGCACATCAAGGAAGCAGCTTATGCTACGTCAAGAGCATAACAAAACATGGTACCAGTGAGTGAACTGTTTACATCCATATAGTTACAACTCAGCAAACAGTGACAACCAGCAACAGCACCCAGGCAAGATTATGTTCGAAATTCTGGTTCCACAGCAGCTCAGGTACCAAGGCAATCTCAGTGAAAACTGGTGTGCGTTCAGGCAGAGATTCGAGATCTACCTGATAGCGTCCGACCTAGATGGCGTGGCGGATGCAGAGAAAATAAAGCTTCTACTTACCAACACAGGTCCAAGAGCAGCTGAAATCTTCCAGACCTTCAAATACTCAAAGGGGCAAAACAAGAGCGATTTCCAGGCAGTCCTGGACAAATTCCAAGAATTCTGCGAGGAACATACAAGAAAAAATGGTAAAACTCACCACTAAGTAGGCTTGCAGCAACAAACAGCAGTTTTGATTTGCAGCCATCTTGGAAAAGGAGCCGCACATGAGCAGCTGTGCGAAGAGCGCACAGAATGGGAAGGTCCGTTTGTGCATGCGCGAGAAGCCATGCTTGCGCAATTGTGAAAAAGGCCCCAAGTAAAGGAACAGAGATCTGCACATGCGCAATCGTTTCCTACGTTCTACGTCACACGCTTCGTGACGTCAGAGGCCCTGGACCACGCCCACTTAAAGGGGAAAATGTCCCAAAACACGAAAAAAAAATTTAAAGCCTCAAAACCAGATTCTTTCACCTGGAACGACAGCACAATGCCTGAAGTTCGACCAGTAGCTGAAATTAACCTCCGCAGAACCCTGCAACATGCAGTAATAATCGTCCTAGAAGATGATATGGTCTTGGAAGACAACGACTCAGACGAAGATTTCATCTTGGGAGGTGGCTACCCCAGTAGCAAATCCAAACCGCAACTAAAGGTGTTGTACATTGAAGACTCCGATGACTAATTCTTCGGATTGGGGAATCCTCAGCCCAGCATATATGACATCCCGACTCATGAGTGCAGGATTATGCTGTGGCCTGACACCAAGAGACAGAGAGCGGTACAAGCCCACAGAGAGCGGCCTGCTGCCACACAGACAGTGGTCCGCGCACCGTGAAGAGTCCCCGATTCCACACAGACAGTGGTCCACGCACCACAAAGGGTCCCAACCTCCACACAGACAGTGCTCCATGCACCACTAAGGGTCCCAACATCCACACAGAGTGTGGTCCACGCACCACGAAGGGTCCCAACCTGCACACAGAAAGTGATGATAGAAGGAACGCAAGACTCCAGAGCGCAGTCCTTGCATGAACAAGAAGTGACTCGAGTGACACAAGCCTCCACAGCGAACTTGTGGACAGACTCCACAGTAGAAGCAACGCAAGGCTCCAGAGCGCAGTCTTTGCGTGAACAAGACCATGAAGGTCTAGCAACCTCCTCTGAGCAACCAGCAGCAGATGATGCAAGTTTGCCATGCTCAAGTGCACAGCAAGAAGACTATGACAGTCTACCACGCTCAAGTGAACAGCAAGAAGACTTTGACAGTCTACCATGCTCCAGTGAACGACAAGAAGACACTGAGGCTCCACCCACTGTATGTGCAACAAGTGACGACGGCATCCCACTTCCCATACCAGATGTGCAACGTGACAGACCTCAGCTAGTGTGTACAGAGGCACTCGACGATCACAGTGAGACTACTGGTGACTCCGATGACACCACATTACTTCAAATCTCATTCGCTCAAGCCTCTCCACAAGCAAATGCATTTCTGAACGTTTTGACTCCGGACGTGGAGCATCAAGAAACCTCAGAAGATGCAAGTGAACCTGAAATGACTCTGGACGGGGAGCATGAAGAAACCTCAGCTGACTCAAGTGAACCGGCAATGACTCCGGATGGGGAGCGGCAAGAAACCAAAGCTGATTCAGGTGAACCAGAAAGGGCTCCAGTCGGGGAGCATCGACAAGCCAAAACTGACTCAAGTGAAACAGACCAGATTCCAGACAGGGAGCATCCACAAGCCAAAGCTGATTCATGTAAGCCGGACATGACTCCAGACGGGGAGCACCACAAACTCAGTGACGGCACGCTCAAGGATCAGAAGATGCTACAATGGACGCTGACACAACTGTGTGAAGGACTCATATTATCCACAGAGTGTGGTCCTTGAGCGCAGCAAACACGACAACAAAACCAACCAACACAACAACAACATCAAAGACAATAACAAGAAGCGTATCAGCGGCAACAGCGTCGACAACAAGCACGACAAACACAACGCCACTGGAACTATGACTGGTACAACATGGTATGACTCTGCAAATGCAGTACAATGACATACCATGGCAGGATGACACAGGTTGCATACCTCGCTACCACAAGCATCGGAAGAAAAAAAGACTCCAAATCAGACAACAAAGTGATGTGACCACTTCTTGGTTCCTTACGCACAGGGACACTGACGGCGTTTACAAAGCAATGCCACCATCAACATCACCACCTCACCAACCAAACATGAAAGACACTCAACCATAATAATTAATGAATTTTGGACTCATACATATGATTTGGACTTATTGTTTAATGATCACTGTAATCATGATTTGTACGTATCATCACTTATCTACCTAGTTTGTTCAATTTTCTTTAGCACTGTACAGAAAATATGTAACATGAAAAAAGGGGTGATGTGGTGATATGCATCACTGTAAATACACAAGGGGTTAATGTAAGTACACGTAGACTAGATAGACACTAGAGGGAGCACCAGAGACATGACACACAGACATTCAACCAATAGGCCAGTAAGATAGGACACGACCAATGGGCATTCACGACACACACAGAGGTGACACTACCATACAACCAACCCATATAAAAGGACACAGCACACATGATCTTCCTCTTTCCAGTGGAGTCACTTAGTGAGTACATAGGGTTGATTGAACACATCACACCCACCACGTGGATTGTAGCAGACTGGTTTGTTAGTCTGAGTAGCTATTGCAGGATTAACAGGAGAGTCGAATCCAGTTGTTAACAGTTTAATAAATGTGTTAAAGCTGTCTCCAAGTCTGAACCTTCCTTTGTCAGAGTGCACATCAAGGAAGCAGCTTATGCTACTTCAAGAGCATAACAAAACACAGAGTAGGTGAATTGGCCATGCTAAATTGCCACTTAATTGCAAACAAAATAATTGGATATGCTAATTTTAAAAAAAATCTTTCTGCTCCTGTCTACGCTATAATCATGTCAGCAAACTGTATTACAGCAAACTTGGATATATTGCTGCCTATTGCATCAACAAACTCATTAATAAATAAGACATGAGAAAGACTTGCACTTGCCAAAATGCCTTCATAATTTCCCAAAGCACTTTGCAGCCAGTGAAATACAATTGAGGTTTAGTTATTGTTGCAATCTAATAAATATAACAGGCAATTTGCACACAGCAAGTTACCACAAACTGCAATGTGACAGTTGTTGAATATATCAAAGAGAGAGATCAATAGATTTTTGGGTACAATGGGATTAGTCGAGTTGGCAATGTGTTCACTTTCTTAACTGTCCATACATCCATCTATACACTTCCAACACCTACACTATCAGAAGAGACATCCACATTTATCAATGGTCATAACCTAATCCACTTGTAGCTGACCAACCAAACAAAATGTTGGACAAGTTTGTCACAGGCCTGGACCACAAGCAGAGAGACCTGGGGATCAAGGTTTCTCCAGCACAGATCACAGGAAGCAAGGTTCCCACGTTTCAATAAAAGGGCCTTGTCACAAATAAACAAAGAAAGTCTTTGTGTTACAGTGTGACCAGTGAACAACCACAGACCAGACATAACTCACTGAGGGAGCATACTGATCCATTCTTTTCTCGATCCACAATGAGATTTGGGTTTCATTAACACAATCGTTGCCTCAGTCAGAAATTGAATTGAGTCTGCGCTTGATGAGGGTTATGCAGGGCTCTCTTTAACTCCCTCTCACTCAGTCCACTGTGTTACATTCCCTGTCCCCTACTTATTTTTACGCAAGTTGCTGACAAAATGGGCAGCACAGTAGCACAAGTGGTTAGCACTGTGATTTCACATCGCCAGGGTCCCAGGTTCAATTCCCTGCTGGGTCACTGCCTTTGCAGAGACTGCACGTTTCCTCGTGTCTGCGTGGGTTTCCTCCGGGTGCTCTGGTTTCCTCCCACAGTCCAAAGATGTGCAGGTTAGGTGGATTGACCATGATAAATTGCCCTTAGTGACCAAAAAGGTTAGGAAGGGTTATTGGGTTACAGGGATAGGGTGGAAGTGAGGGTTTAAGTGGGTCGGTGCAGACTCGTAGGGCCGAATAGCCTCCTTCTGCACTGTACGTTCTATGACTAAACCAATTTCTCCCCCTGATTGAGGATACACTTGAATTCATTTTGCAACATGTGCTGCACTCTGATGTCTCCAGAATTACTGCTTGCTCTGGATGGATTAAGTCAGATAGCAAATCATACACACCCTCCCCAAACATACCCCTTCCTTCCCGCAAAACACATCCCCTCCCCATCTGCCAAATATAACACCTTTCCCAGCCCCCAAAAGTACCACCCCTCATCCCATCCCAACAAACACAACTTCCTCCCCATTGCCCAAACACACACCCTCACCCCTACCCCAAACATACACCCCTACCCCAAACACACACCCCTCACCCCTACCCCATACACACACCTCTCACCCCTACCCCAAACACACACCCTCACCCCTACCCCAAATACACACCCCTCACCCCTACCCCATACACACACCACTCACCCCCACCCCAAACACATACCCCTCACCCCTACCCCAAACACACACCCCTCACCCCTACCCCAAAGGCACATCCTCACCCCTACCCCAAACACACACCCCTCACCCCTACCCCAAACACACACCCCTCACCCCTACCCCAAACACACACCCTCACCCCTACCCCAAAGACACACCCCTCACCCCTATCCCAAACACACACCCCTCACCCCTACCCCACACACACAACCCTACCCCAAACACACACCCCTCACTCCTACCCCAAACACACACCCCTCACCCCTACCCCAAACACACACCCTCACACCTACCCCAAAGACACACCCCTCACCCCACCCCAAACACACACCCCTCACCCCTACCCCAAACACACATCCCTCACCCCTACCCCAAACACACACCCCTCTCACCCATACCCCAAACACACACCCCTACCCCAAACACACACCCCTCACCCCTACCCCAAACACACACCCCTCACCCCTACCCCAAACACACACCCCTCTCACCCATACCCCAAACACACACCCCTACCCCAAACACACACCCCTCACCCCTACCCCAAACACACACCCCTCACCTCTACCCCAAACACACACCCCTCACCCCTACCCCAGACACACACCCCTCACCCCTACCCCAAACACACACCCCTCACCCCTACCTCAAACACACACCCCTCACCCCTACCCCAAACACACACCCCTCACCCCTACCCCAAACACACACCTCTCACCCCAAAAACACACCACTCACCCCTACCCCAAACACACACCTCTCACCCCAAACACACACCCCTCACCCCTACCCCAAACACACACCCCTCACCCCTACCCCAAACACACACCCCTCACCCCTACCCCAAACACACACCTCTCACCCCAAACACACACACCTCACCCCTACTCCAAACACACATCCCTACCCCAAACACACACCCCTCACGCCTACCCCAAACACACACCCTCACCCCACCCCAAACACACACTCCTCACACCTACCCCAAACACACACACTTCACCCCTACCCCAAACACACACCCCTCACCCCTACCCCAAACACACACCTCTCACCCCTACCCCAAACACACAGCCCTCACCCCTACCCCAAACACACACCCCTCACCCCTACCACAAACACACATCCCGCACCCCTACCCCAAACACACACCTCTCACCCCTACCCCAAACACACACCCCTCACTCCTACCCCAAACACACACCCCTCACCCCTACCCCAGACACACACCCCTCACCCCTACCCCAAACACACACCCCTCACCCCTACCCCAAACACACACCCCTCACCCCTACCCCAAACACACACCCCTCACCCCTACCCCAAACACACACCCCTCACCCCTACCCCAAACACACACCCCTCACCCCTACCCCAAACACACACCCCTCACCCCTACCCCATACACACACCCCTCACCCCTACCCCAAACACACACCCCTCACCCCTACCCCAAACACACACCTCTCACCCCTACCCCAAACACACACCCCTACCCCAAACACACACCTCTCACCCCTACCACACACACACACCTCTCACCCCTACCCCAAACACACACCTCTCACCCCTACCCCAAACACACACCTCTCACCCCTACCCCAAACACACACCCCTACCCCAAACACACACCCCTCTCACCCCTACCCCAAACACACACCTCTCACCCCTACCCCAAACACACACTCCTCAATCCTACCCCAGACACACACCCCTCACCCCTACCCCAAACACACACCTCTCACCCCTACCCCAAACACACACCTCTCACCCCTACCCCAAACACACACCCCTACCCCAAACACACACCTCTCACCCCTACCACAAACACACACCTCTCACCCCTACCCCAAACACACACCTCTCACCCCTACCCCAAACACACACCCCTACCCCTACCCCAAACACACACCCCTCTCACCCCTACCCCAAACACACACCTCTCACCCCTACCCCAAACACACACTCCTCAATCCTACCCCAGACACACACCCCTCACCCCTACCCCAAACACACACCCCTCACCCCTACCCCAAACACACACCCCTCACCCCAAACACACACCCCTCACCCCTCCCCTAAACACACACCCCTCACTCCTACCCCAACACACACCTCTCACCCCTACCCCAAACACACACATCTCAGCCCCTACCCCAAACACACACCCCTCACCCCAAACACACACCCCTCATCCCTACCCCAAACACACACCTCTCACCCCTACCCCAAACACACAGCCCTCACCCCTACCCCAAACACACAACCCTCACCCAAACACACACCCCTCACCCCTACCCCAAACACACACCCCTCACCCCTACCCCAAACACACACCCCTCACCCCTCCCCCAAACACCCCTCCTCCCCCTCCCCAAACACCCTCCTCCCCCTCCCCCAAACACACCTCCTCCCCCTCCCCAAACACTCCTCCTCCCCCTCCCCTCAACACCCCCTCCCCCAAACACCCCGTCCCCCAAACACCCCTTCTCCCAAACACCCCTTCCCCCAAACTCCCCTTCCCCCAAACTCCTCTTCCCCCAAACTCCCCTTCCCCCAAACAACCCTTCCCCCAAACTCCCCTTCCCCAAACTCCCCTTCCCCAAACTCCCCTCCTCCCCTCCCCCAAACACCCCTCCTCCCCCTCCCCAAACACTCCTCCTCCCCCTCCCCCAAACACCCCGTCCCCCAAACACCCCTTCCCCCAAACTCCCCTTCCCCCAAACTCCTCTTCCCCCAAACTCCCCTTCCCCCAAACAACCCTTCCCCCAAACTCCTCTTCCCCCAAACTCCCCTTCCCCCAAACTCCCCTTCCCCCAAACTCCCCTTCCCCAAACTCCCCTCCTCCCCTCCCCCAAACACCCCTCCTCCCCCTCCCCAAACACTCCTCCTCCCCCTCCCCTCAACACCCCCTCCACCAAACATCCCCTCCCCCAAACTCCTCTTTCCCCAAACTCCCCTTCCCCCAAACACCCCCTCCCCCAAACTCCTCTTCCCCCAAACTCCCCTTCCCCCAAACACCCCTCCCCCCAAACTCCTCTTCCCCAAACACCCCTTCCTCCAAACTCCTCTTCCCCCAAACTCCTCTTCCCCCAAACGCCCCTTCCCCCAAACACCCCCTCCCCCCCTTGCTCAGTGACTGCTTAACTCAGTGCAGCTAATGAGATGAACATTGTACTTCAGTTTGTTTAACAGAGAGTAATGGCCAGGGGTGATTGGTTAACTTGCTTTATACAGTATATACTGAATGGTTTGATTCGATCGAGCTGTATCTAATGAAATGGGTTATCCAGCCAGATCACAGGTTAATGACAGAGTCAGATAGTTTGGCTCCACTGAATCGATTAGATGAGTGACACAGGGAGAATATACATTGAGCTTTGTATTGTTGTTTTGTGGAACTGCTGCTCCTGATATTACTTACATCAGTTGTGCATAACATTAATTGAGCAATCCTAATGTTGAAATAGCTAAAGAGCTGTGAGTGACAGGACTTAATTTGAAAATGGAGTTAACAGCAGCATCAAAGACATTCCCCAACTGAAAAAAACAGGAGTTTCTAATCTGATGTTAGCACATGACAATCCCAGGATCGGATGGACGTGTGGGGTGATTGAATCAATTCACTACTGGACCTGACAGGGTCACGCTCATCAAGGTTTTGGGGCGGGGGGGGGGGGGGGGGGGGGGGGGGGGGGGGGGAATCGGTCAGCTCAGTTGGCTAGATGGCTGGACTGAGATGCAGATTGATGCCAATGCCGCCGGTTCAATACTAGCTGTAGCAATTAATGGAGGCCTTGCCTTGCCCTACAGAATGATAGCCCTCAAGCTATGAGTTACCAGATGTGTCTCTAATGGAGAGAGATGCCTATTGTTAGGTCATTTAGATGTTCGGTAATCTGAACATTCTGAATTTTCCCTCTGTGTTCCCGGACAGGTGCCGGAATGTGGCAATTAGGGTCTTTTCGTAGTAACTTCATTGCAGTGTGAATGTAAGCCTACTTGTGACAATAAAGGTTATTATTAAGATTGTCATTTGGGAATATGGCTGAATTAAACGGCATTAGGTGATGTGCCGGCAACGTCGACACACATGAGTGATCGAGGTGGGAAAGCCAATTACAATGAACTGGTATCTATAATTGGAAGAGCTGGTGCAAACTGTTAAACACTCTGCACTGTCTGTGTCCTGACTTGACCACAATTACCTTTATCCTTTGCGGGCAGAAGGCCACAGCAGAAAGAACACTAAATGGTACAGCAGGATAGACAGTGAGTTCTGAGATTCTCAGGCACTTCCCTAAACATCTTGTACAATGTTGACAGGATTTGAGAAGTCCTTTATCCAAAGAGGACCAGGCCATCCTCCAGACAGATACAGAAAAAGCAATGGGAGCAGCTGATACCCTGAGCATGGTCACAACACTCTGCACATTCAGTGAGCAGTAATTCGATGTGTATGGTGCCACTCAGCAATGAGATGTGGTGCCCACAAAGTCACATGTGTACAGTCGATGGCACCCTGTATCGTGGGTAAGACACTTTCCCGGCTGATGAGACCATCAATTCACGCGACACGTGGTTAGAAGCGAACAGTGGTTTTAATTGTCTTACAACAGAGCCTGCCTGTAACGAGATGAACTCTAGATGAACTGGCAGGCAGGCTCACAACAGCAACCTTTATACTTCCGGGTAGGGGGAGGAGCCATGGGCGGAGCCATGGGCGGAGCCCAGTACAAGCTCCTCATCTCCCCCTATGGGTAGAGCCACGCAACTACACATGATCTAGTACAAGGTACAGGCTCAACACATGTCGTACAATACAGCGATTATTAGTGTTTATAATTCACCACACCGGCAAAGCCATGTACGCTTTCCACATGCTTCTCTCATTTAGGGTAAACACGATTCACTCCTCTCTCTTGGTATAGACAGCCTTTCTCATCTCGCTGATGCAGCAGCGGAGAGTGAAAAGGGGGATGTTTGATATGTTTCCTCTGCCAGTCCGGAAGGATCCCAATGTGAAGAAATTACCGGCAGTTGTCACTTACATGGACACTGGCAGTGCCAGCCTTGCCCGACTCTGAGGCTGAGGTCTGGTTCCAAGAAGTGGAAGAGTCAGCAAACAACTCCTTCATAAGAAGTACATTGTGTACACACTGCTCCTGCCCTAGGTCCAAGTAGGAGAAATTCCCTGGGAGATTCTGGATGATAAGGCCTCCTTCTGAGATCCATCCTCCCCATCACCCTCCTTGCTCTTCTCAAGGGTGGCAGCCAGTAGTCTGAGAAGACCCTGGAATTCAAAACCAAATTATTTTCCCCGTGTAGCACCGCTCCCTGTCAAGTTCATCAACTCTCACCCATTTTAAACAGTTCTGCAGATCATGAAACACGTCTACAAAACACAGAGCCAGTTGGAATGAATAAGCAACTGTCCTGAGAGTAGTCCTTCAATTAGTATTTCCTGTTCAGTTATGTGTTTAAGAGAGGTGGCAAGTTTGAAAATGGCAGTGTTAGGTATTGGTTCATAACACGATTTGCCAAATCTGTAGAATAGTGCAGTGTATGTGCGTCAGACACCCAAAAGATCAGCCCCTCATCAAACATGTTGGCCTCTTTAAGCATTTTAGCTCCTCTTAAAACATCAGATTGTCTTTATTCCTCTTACTCTGATCTTAGCAGAACAATAAAAACGTGCATGGAGCGATCAGACAGCAACTCAGCACTGCTTATACTACATATACCTTCAGACTCATGTGATGACACCAAGGTCCATTGACAGTAGCTGAGGCTGATAACTCTGTCCCTTGAACACGAGATACAATTGCTTGCTGTGCATGATCTCAGTGCATCACAAAATTAATGCATGTTTCAAAGCTCAGTTCACAATTTAAATTTCCAGGTTCAAAGAGCAACTCACGTTCCTATCTTCTTAACAGAACCAATTATCATACAGACATCCTTCTGTCTAATGCAAACAACAACTGTCACATACTATATGACACTGACTGTACCCCAGGTCAGAGGAACTTATTACAACACACAAGGAGTAATCATACCCACTCCCTCCCTGAGCATGATTATGCCCTTATGTGTAACACCCAGTCATCTGTGCTCTGTCTCTAACCAATGCCATAGCTATAGCACTGTCCCTTCCCAGTGAAATCACAATAGCACTGTCACTACACAGTGTAATCACTATAGCACTGTCCCTACCCAGTGTGATCACTATAGCACTGTCCTTATCCAGTGTAATCATTAGAGCCCTGTCCCTACCCAGTGTAATCACAATAGCCCTGTCCCTACTCAGTGTAATAACTATAGCTCAGTCCCCTCCAAGTGTAATCACTATAGCACAGTCTGTACCCAGTGTACTCACTATAGCACTGTCCCTACCCAGTGTAATCACTATAGCACTGTCCCTGCCCAGTGTAATCACTACAGCACTGTCCCTACTCTGAGAAATCACTATAGCACTGTCCCTACACAGTGTAATCACTACAGCACTGTCCCAACCCAGAGTAATCACTATAGCACTATCCCTACCCAGAGTAATCACTATAGCACTGTCCCTACCCAGTGTAATCACTATAGCACTGTCCCTACACAGTGTAATCACTATAGCACTATCCCTATCCAGTGTAATCACTATAGCACTGGCCCTACCCAGTGCAATCATTATAGCACTGTCCCTACCCAGTGTAATCACTATAGCACAGTCCCTACCCAGTGTAATCACTATAGCACAGTCCCTACCCAGTGTAATCACAATAGCACTGTCCCTACACAGTGCAATCACTATAGTACTGTCCCTACCCAGTGTAATCATGATAGCAATGTCCCAACCCAGTGTAATCACTATACCACTATCACTACCCGGTGTAATCACTATAGCACTGTCCCTACCCAGTGTAATAACTATAGCACTGTCCCTACACGGTGTAATCACTATAGCACTGTCCATACCCAGTGTAATCACTACAGCACTGTCCCTATCCAGTGTAATCACTATAGCTCTGTTCCTACTCAGTGCAATCACTATTGCACTATCCCTATCCAGTGTAATCACTATAGCACTGTCCCTACCCAGTGTGATCACTATAGCACTGTCCCTACCCAGTGTAATCATTATAGCACTGTCCCTACACAGTACACAGTGTAATCACTATAGCACTATCCCTATCCAGTGAAATCACTATAGCACTGTCCCTACCCAGTGTAATCATTATAGCACTGTCCCTACCCAGTGTAATCACTATAGCACAGTCCCTACCCAGTGTAATCACTATAGCACTGTCCCTACCCAGTGTAATCACTATAGCACTGTCCCTACCCAGTGCAATCACTATACTACTGTCCATACCCAGTGTAATCACGATAGCAATGTCCCTACCCAGTGTAATCACTATACCACTATCCCTACCCGGTGTAATCACTATAGCACTGTCCCTACCCAGTGTAATAACTATAGCACTGTCCCTACCCGGTGAAATCACTATAGCACTGTCCATACCCAGTGTAATCACTATAGACCTGTTCCTACCCAGTTTAATCACTATTGCACTATCCCTATCCAGTGTAATCACCATAGCATTGTCCCTACCCAGTGTAATCACAATAGCTCTGTCCCGACCGACTGAAATCACTATAGCACTGTCTTTACCCAGTGCAATCACTATAGCACTGTCCCTACCCAGTGTAATCACTGTAGCACTGTCCCTACCCAGTGTAATTACTATAGCACTATCCCCACCCAGTGTAATCACTATAGCACTGTCCCTACCCAGTGTAATCACTATAACAATGTCCCTCTCCAGAGTAATCACTATAGCACTGTCTGAACGCAGTGTAATCACTATAGCACTGTCTCTACACAGTGTAATCACTATACCACTGTCCCTACCCAATGTAATCACTATAGCACTGTCCCCACCCAGTGTAATCACTATAGCACTGTCCCTACACAGTGTAATCACTATAGCACTGTCCCTACACAGTGTAATCACTATAGCACTGTCTCTACACAGTGTAATCACTATAGCACTGTCCCTACACTGTGTAATCACTATAGCACTGTCCCTACCCAGTGTAATTACTAGAGCACTGTCCCTATCCAGTGTAATCGCTATAGCTCTATCCCTACCCAGTGTAATCACTGTAGCACTGTCTCTACACAGTGTAAACACTATAGCACTGTCCCTACCCAGCGTAATCACTATAGCACTGTCCCTATCCAGTGTAAGCACTATAGCACAGTCCCTACCCAGTGTAATCACTATAGGATTGTCCCAACTCAGTGTAATCACTATAGAACTGTCCCTACTCCATGTTATCACTATAGCACTGTCCCAACCCAGGGTAATCACTACAGCACTGTCCCTACCCAGTGTAATCACTATAGCACTGTCCCTACCCAGTGTAATTACTATAGGATAGTCCCTACCCAGTGTAATCACTACAGCACTGTCCCTACCCAGTGTAATTACTATAGGATAGTCCCTACCCAGTGTAATCACTACAGCACTGTCCCTACCCAGTGTAATCATGTGGCACTGTCCATACCAGGTGTAATCACTATAGCACTGTCCCTACCCAGTGTAATTATTATAGGATAGTCCCTACCCAGTGTAATCACTACAGCACTGTCCCTACCCAGTGTAATCATGTGGCACTGTCCATACCAGGTGTAATCACTATAGCACTGTCCCTACCCAGTGTAATTACTATAGGATAGTCCCTACCCAGTGTAATCACTACAGCACTGTCCCTACCCAGTGTAATCATGTGGCACTGTCCATACCAGGTGTAATCACTATAGCACTATCCCTACCCAGTGTAATCACTATAGCACTGTCCCTACCCAGTGTAATCACTATAGCACTGTCCCGACCCAGTGTAATCACTATACCACTATCCCTACGCTGTGTAATCACTATAGCACTGTCCCTATCCAGTGTAATCACTATAGCACTGGCCCTACCCAGTGTAATCATTATAGCACTGTCCCTACCCAGTGTAATCACTATAGCACAGTCCCTACCCAGTGGAATCACAATAGCACTGTCCCTACCCAGTGCAATCACTATAGTACTGTCCCTACCCAGTGTAATCACGATAGCAATGTCCCTACCCAGTGTAATCACTATACCACTATCCCTACCCGGTGTAATCACTATAGCACTGTCCCTACCCAGTGTAATAACTATAGCACTGTCCCTACACGGTGTAATCACTATAGCACTGTCCCTACCCAGTGTAATCACTATTGCACTGTCCCTCCCCAGTGTAATCACTGTAGCACTGTCCCTACCCAGTGTAATCACTATGGCCCTGTCCCTACCCAGTGTGATCACTATAGCACAGTCCCTACCCAGTGTAATCACTAGAGCACTGTCCCTATCCAGTGTAATCACTATAGCTCTGTCCCTATCCAGTGTAATCACTATAGCACTGTCCCTACCCAGTGAAATCACTATAGCACTGTCCCTACCCAGTGTAATCACGATAGCACTGTCCCTACCCAGTGAAATCACTATGGCACTGTCCCTACCCTGTGTAAAAATTATAGTCCTGTCCCTACCCAGTGTAATCACTATAGCACAGTCCCTACCCAGTATAATCACTATAGCACAGTCCTTATGCAGTGTAATCACTAAAACACTGTCCCTACCCAGTGTAATCACTATAGCACTGTCCCTACCCAGTGTAATCACTATAGCACTGTCCCTACCCAGTGTAATCACTATAGCACTGTCCCTACCCAGTGTAATCACTATAGCAATGTCCCTACCCAGTGTAATCACTGTAGCACTATCACTACCCAGTGTAATCACTATAGCACTGTACCTACCCAGTGTAATCACTATAGCACTGTCCCTACCCATTGTAATCACTATAGCACTGTCCCTGCCCAGTGTAATCACTATAGCACTGTCTCTACCCAGTGTAATCACTATAGCACTGTCCCTACCCAGTGTAAACATTATAGTCCTGTCCCTACAAAGTGTAATCACTACAGCACAGTCCCCACCCAGTATAATCACTATACCACAGTCCTTATGCAGTGCAATCACAACAGGATTGTCCCTACCCAGTGTAATTAATATAGCACTGTCCCAACCCAGTTTAATCACTACAGGACTGTCCCTACCAAGTGTAATCACTATAGCACTGTCCCTACACAGTGTAATCACTATAGCACTGTCCCTACACAGTATAATCTCTATAGCACTGCCCCTACACATTGTAATCACTATTGCACTGTCCCTACCCAGTGTAATCACTATAGCACTGTCTCTACCCAGTGAAATCACTATAGCACTGTCCCTACCCAGTGTAAACATTATAGTCCTGTCCCTACAAAGTGTAATCACTACAGCACAGTCCCTACCCAGTATAATCACTATACCACAGTCCTTATGCAGTGTAATCACTATAGCACTGTCTCTAAACAGTGAAATCACTACAGCACTGTCCATACCCTGTGTAATCACTCTAGCACTGTCCCTATCCAGTGTTATCACTATAGCACTGTCCCTACCCAGTGTAATCACAACAGGATTGTCCCTACCCAGTGTAATCACTATAGCACTGTCCCTACCAAGTTTAATTACTATAGGACTGTCCCTACCCAGTGTAATCACTATAACACTGACCCTACACACTGTTATCACTATTGCACTGTCCCTACCCAGTGTAATCACTATTGCACTGTCCCTACCCAGTGTAATCACTATAGCACCGTCCCTACCCAGTGTAATCACTATAGCCCTGTCCCTAACCAGTGTAATCACTGTAGCACTGTCCCTACCCAGTGTAATCACTATAGCACTGTCCCTACCCAGTGTAATCACTATAGCACTGTCCCTACACAGTGTAATCACTATAGCACTGTCTCTACACAGGGTAATCACTATAGCAATGTCCCTACACTGTGTAATCACTATAGCACTGTACCTACCCAGTGTAATTACTAGAGCACTGTCCCTATCCAGTGCAATCGCTATAGCTCTATCCCTACCCAGTGTAATCACTATAGCACTGTCTCTACACAGTGTAATCACTTTAGCACTGTCCCTACCCAGCGTAAGCACTATAGCACTGACCCTACCCAGTGTAATCACTATAGCACTGTCCCTACCCAGCGTAAGCACTATAGCACTGTCCCTACCCAGTGTAATCACTACAGAACTGTCCCTACGCAGTGTAATCACTATACCACTATCCCTACCCGGTGTAATCACTATAGCACTGACCCTACCCAGTGTAATAACTATAGCACTGTCCCTACCCGGTGAAATCACTATAGCACTGTCCCTACCGACTGAAATCACTATTGCACTATCCCTATCCAGTGTAATCACTATAGCACTGTCCCTACCCAGTGTGATCACTATAGCACTGTCCCTACCCAGTGTAATCACTATAGCTCTGTCCCTACCGACTGAAATCACTATTGCACTATCCCTATCCAGTGTAATCACTATAGCACTGTCTTTACCCAGTGCAATCACTATAGCACTGTCCCTACCCAGTGTAATCACTGTGGCACTGTCCCTACCAGGGTAATCACTATTGCACTGTCCCCACCCAGTGAAATCACTATATGAATGAAAATGAAAATGAAAATCGCTTTATTGTCACGAGTAGGCTTCAATGAAGTTACTGTGAAAAGCCCCTAGTCGCCACATTCCGGCGCCTGTCCGGGGAGGCTGGTACGGGAATCGAACCATGCTGCTGGCCTGCTTTTTCTGCTTTAAAAGCCAGCGATTTAGCTGAGTGAGCTAAACCAGCCCCTATAGCACTGTCCCTACCCAGTGTAATCACTGTAGCACTGTCCCTACCCAGTGTAATTACTATAGCACTGTCCCCACCCAGTGTAATCACTATAGCACTGTCCCTACCCAGTGTAATCACTATAGCACTGTCCCCACCCAGTGCAATCACTATAGCACTGTCCCTACACAGAGTAATCACTATAGCACTGTCCCTACACAGTGTAATCACTATAGCACTGTCTCTACACAGTGTAATCACTATAGCACTGTCCCTACACTGTGTAATCACTATAGCACTGTCCCAACCCAGTGTAATTACTAGAGCACTGTCCCTATCCAGTGAATTCGCTATAGCTCTATCCGTACCCAGTGTAATCACTATAGCACTGTCTCTACACAGTGTAAACACTATAGCACTGTCCCTACCCAGCGTAATCACTATAGCACTGTCCCTATCCAGTGTAAGCACTATAGCACAGTCCCTACCCAGTGTAATCACTATAGGATTGTCCCAACTCAGTGTAATCACTATAGCACAGTCCCTACCCTATAGAACTGTCCCTACTCCATGTTATCACTAAAGCACTGTCCCTACCCAGTGTAATCATGTGGCACTGTCCCTACACAGTGTAATCACTATAGGATAGTCCCTACCCAGTGTAATCACTATAGCACTGTCCCTACCCAGTGTAATCATGTGGCACTGTCCATACCAGGTGTAATCACTATAGCACTATCCCTACGCTATGTAATCACTATAGCACTGTCCCTATCCAGTGTAATCACTATAGCACTGGCCCTACCCAGTGTAATTATTATAGCACTGTCCCTACACAGTGTAATCACTATAGCACAGTCCCTACCCAGTGTAATCACAATAGCACTGTCCCTACCCAGTGCAATCACTATAGTACTGTCCCTACCCAGTGCAATCACGATAGCAATGTCCCTACCCAGTGTAATCACTATACCACTATCCCTACCCAGTGTAATCACTATTGCACTGTCCCTCCCCAGTGTAATCACTGTAGCACTATCCCTACCCAGTGTAATCACTATAGCCCTGTCCCAACCCAGTGTAATCACTATAGCACAGTCCCTACCCAGTGTAATCACTAGAGCACTGTCCCGATCCAGTGTAATCACTATAGCTCTGTCCCTATCCAGTGTAATCACTATAGCATGGTCACTACCCAGTGAAATCACTATAGCACTGTCCCTACCCAGTGTAATCACGATAGCACTGTCCCTACCCAGTGAAATCGCTATAGCACTGTCCCTACGCAGTGTAAAAATTATAGTCCTGTCCCTACCCAGTGTAATCACTATAGCACAGTCCCTACCCAGTATAATCACTATAGCACAGTCCTTATGCAGTGTAATCACTATAACACTGTCCCTACCCAGTGTAATCACTATAGCACTGTCCCTACCCAGTGTAATCACTATAGCACGGTCCCTACCCAGTGTAATCACTATAGCAATGTCCCTACCCAGTGTAATCACTGTAGCACTATCCCTACCCAGTGTAACCACTATAGCACTGTCCGTACCCAGTGTAATCACTATAGCAATGTCCCTATCCAGAGTAATCACTATAGCACTTTCTGAACGCAGTGTAATCACTGTAGCACTGTCCCTACCCAGTGTAATCACTATAGCACTGTACCTACCCAGTGTAATCACTATAGCACTGTCCCTACCCATTGTAATCACTATAGCACTGTCCCTGCCCAGTGTAATCACTATAGCACTGTCCATACCCAGTGTAATCACTATAGCACTGTCCCCACCCAGTGTAATCACTATAGCACTGTCCCTACCCAGTGTAATCACTATAGCACACTCTTTACACAGTGTAATCACTATAGCACTGTCCACACCCTGTGTAATCACTATAGCACTGTCCCTATCCAGTGAAATCTCTATAGCACTGTCCCTACCCAGTGTAATCACTATAGCACTGTCCCTACACAGTGTAATTACTATAGCACTGTCCCTACCCAGTTTAATCACTATAGGACTGTCCCTACCCAGTGTAATCACTATAGCACTGTCCCTACACAGTGTAATCACTATAGCACTGTCCCTACACAGTATAATCTCTATAGCACTGACCCTACACATTGTAATCACTATTGCACTGTCCCTACCCAGTGTAAACACTATAGCACTGTCTCTACCCAGTGAAATCACTCTAGCACTGTCCCTACCCAGTGTAAACATTATAGTCCTGTCCCTACACAGTGTAATCACTACAGCACAGTCCATACCCAGTGTAATCACAACAGGATTGTCCCTACCCAGTGTAATCACTATAGCACTGTCCCTACCAAGTTTAATTACTATAGGACTGTCCCTACCCAGTGTAATCAGTATAGCACTGACCCTACACACTGTAATCACTATAGCACTGTCCCTACACAGTATAATCTCTATAGCACTGCCCCTACACAGTGTAATCACTATAGCCCTGTCCCTAACCAGTGTAATCACTGTAGCACTGTCCCCACCCAGTGTAATCACTATAGCACTGTCCCTACCCAGTGTAATCACTATAGCACTGTCCCTACACAGTGTAATCACTATAGCACTGTCTCTACACAGTGTAATGACTATAGCACTGTCCCTACACTGTGTAATCACTATAGCACTGTACCTACCCAGTGTAATTACTAGAGCACTGTCCCTACCCAGTGTAATCGCTATAGCTCTATCCCTACCCAGTGTAATCACTATAGCACTGTCTCTACACAGTGTAATCACTATAGCACTGTCCCTACCCAGCGTAAGCACTACAGCACTGTCCCTACCCAGTGTAATCACTATAGAACTGTCCCTACCCCGTGTAATCACTATAGCACAGTCCCTACCCAGGGAAATCACAATAGCAATGTCCCTACATAGTCTAATCACTATGGAACTGTCCCTACCCAGTGTAAACACCATTGCACTGTCCCTCCCCAGTGTAATCACTGTAGCACTGTCCCTACCCAGTGTAATCACTATAGCCCTGTCCCTACCCAGTTTAATCACTATAGAACTGTCCCTACCCCGTGTAATCACTATAGCACTGTCCCTACCCAGTGTAATCACTATAGCACTGTCCCTACGCTGTGTAATCACTGTAGCACTGTCCCTGCCCAGTGTAATCACTATAGCACTGTCCCGATCCAGTGTAATCACTACAGCACTGTCCCTACACAGTGTAATCACTATAGCACTGTCCCTACCCATTGAAATCACTATAGCACTGTCCCTACCCAGTGTAATCACGATAGCACTGTCCCCATCCAGTGAAATCACAATAGCACTGTCCCTACCCAGTGTAAACATTATAGTCCTGTCCCTACCCAGTGTAATCACTACAGCAGGGTTCCTACCCAGTGTAATCACTAGAGCACAGTCCTTATGCAGTGTAATCACTATAGCACTGTGCCTTCCCAGTGTAATCACTATAGCACTGTCCCTACCCAGTGTAATCACTATAGCACTGTCGCTACCCAGTGTACTCACTATAGCACTGTCCCTATCCAGTGTTATCACTATAGAACTGTCCCTACCCAGTGTAATCACAACAGGATTGTCCCTACCCAGTTTAATCACTATTGGACTGTCCCTACCCAGTGTAAT